>NC_062551.1:41627519-41747519 GCF_016906955.1 Phacochoerus africanus | reverse complement strand
CCCCGCCCAGGCAGGCAGGCAGGCAGGCAGGCAGGCTGGGAGAGGTGGAGCGGTTTACTTTGGCTTCCAGAGGGGCCTGTGTGTGAGTGACAGATGTCCTTGCCAGAAGGGGGCTGCGTGCACGTTCACGTTCTTTGGGTGTGTATAGGATGGCTTCTAAAGAGTCTCTCGCTCCCTTCCCCCCCCCCCCCCCTTTCTGCAGATTTGCCATTTATATGGAAAAATTGAAATGTCATTCTTATGTTTATGAAATGCTTTATGAAACGCGATATGCTCAGAGAAATCTGAAAAAATTCAACCCACACGGCACTGGGAAAACATTTGGCCTCTTCAGGCAGGTGACATGGGAGGGAGGTGTAAGCCCGCAGGTTGAGCTCTTTCCCTTTTTCCTTCCTTGTCCCGTCTTCCTCCTTCTCCTGGCTTCGCCTCTGCCCAGGCTTCTGCTGGGGTTGGAAGGTCCGCAGGAAACCAGAGAAGGGAGCAGGATCCTGACCGTGACCCCCCTCTGCCCTAGGAAAGCCCATTAAGCATCCCTGATCAGGGAATGAAAATGTTGCAGTGGGGATACTGGATAAATTCACTTTTCTTTTCTCCTTTAAACGTGTCTGGAGCAAAGGATCTGGTTCCCAAGGACTTGTACTCCACAAGGAACTCAGGAATTCAACTCATATAAAATCAATATTTTGCCCCATTTTCCCACTTCCATTGCCCTTTTCAGGCTCCTATCCTCAACTCTGACTCTGTCCTAAAACAGTTCTGAGATGTTTATTTTGTATCTTTACCACGAATCAAAAAATTTCTTTCCTCATTTGAAGTAAAGACCAGCTACGCCTAGACTGGATGATTTGCTTTGCAATGATTTTTGGCTTCATAAGCTTTCCCAGGTATTCAGGAAATAAAAGAAACCCCGACCCATGAAAGTAGGGGAATGGAAACCAGCTTATGATGGGAGAAAACGTAGTTGGTTTGCATTGTTTATTCCTTGCTTTTAAGTGACCCAAAATATTTGCAAGCTCTCATTTGGTAAATGTATATTAATAAACAACAACAACAATGAAAAAAAAAAAACCAACAGTGGGTGCATTAAGAGTGTTATTTGGAAAGTCAAGCCCTGGAATGAGTTAGAGAAAATGATACCATTATAGCACTTTTAAAAGTTGGCAGGTGGACATTGCCAATCAGGGGCAAGCGTTTGCAAGAAAACAAAGTAGGAGGAGGAGAAAACAAAATACTTGCTTTCCTATTCTCTGCGAAATCACTTTATTTTTCCCTTTTCTGATGCCAAGCCTCATTAATAAATTTTTTTTTAAAGGCATTTCTTTCATTTTCAAACCTCCTTTCTGCTTTGGGTCAATTCTGAAGATTTGCCTAAAGGTCCAGATCATTTGCTAGGAAGTCACTGCTTGCATTCCCTGTGGGTGGCTAGTGCCTGGTGACCAACCTGGGTTGAGCTCCTCTTGGCTGCCCTGCACCCCAACAGGCAGACCGGCATCTGGAATCTGGGGTTCAGAGTTTTCTCCGCGTGGTGAGGACTTACACATTCTCACTTTGCAAAATCACATTATTCTAATGAGAATGCAAATGAAAGGAAAGCTGAGGGAAATGGCTCTGGTTGAGTCGCTTGTCAAAAATGTTTTACTGGGGAGGGGGCGATGCGAAGGGGTGGGTGAGCCAAGCTCCCTCGTTCGTTCGCCGAGGAGTCGCATTTTCTGGGGGCCTTGCGTTGCGTGGCACATGGCCAAGTCTGAAGGAAGCACATCTTCATTGATGTGCCTATTGTTACGGGTTCTTATTCATGGTATTTAAACAACTCATGCAGGTTTTGACAGCTTTTCTCTTTTCATATTTACATAAGACATTTCAGTTTGGTAACATTTCTGAAGACCAGTGGTCCAGGGAGGTGGGGGAGAGATGCACGGTCAAGGCAGGCTTGGGTGGGGCATTGGCTGAACCCCGTCAGAGGCTCAGGTCGGAAAGATGCTGAAAATGTGAGTCGTGAAACACAAAGAAGAGACGTGGCTCTTGGGCAAATAAACCACTCTTTGCAGAGAGGTAGCTCCAGAGGGGGAGAAGTGGGTGCAAGAAGACAGAAAAGTGCCTTGGAGTCTAAGAGTGATGGCTGGCCCTGTGTGGCCTTGGGCTTTTGTTTTCCACGGAATGGATCAGAAGCCCAGGGTTTTGTCCCCGTCACCAAAACACTGTCTATAAATGGCCGAGGTCTGCTAATGAACGTGCTTGTAGCGGTTCCTTGATCCTTGGGGCTTAGACAGACACCGGGGCATGTTTGCATGCAGCCTTGTCTGACATGGCGTTTTTGCAGGGGTGGACTAAAGTGATCCAGGTCCCTCTGTGACTACAGGACCTGTCAGACATGGAACAAAGCAGGTTCAAAAATAAAGTTTGGCGTGACTCAAAATAAAATAGCCGTCCTGTGAGGCCTGCAGAGAACACCCCCTGGGGGGGATAGTTTGCAGCCGGTTGTGTCTGTCAACCTGGCCTCAGGAACAAGAGAAAGACTCACGTCTACTCTGGACCTTTTTGATGGAGGGGGGGTTCATGTATGTTGTTAATAAGATGTTAATTTTCCATAGCATGCCATTAGATTGCAACACATTTTTTTTAGGGAAAGATGTTATCTTTATGGAGTTGACTTATTTGCAAACTTAACATAAGCTTTCAAACCCACAGAAAATATGGCAGTGTGTTTATATTTAAAATAGATTTTAAAAAATCCAGTGAGTTACTGTGAATTTACTTACCGCCCAATAATACAGGGATAAAAATAATTTATGCTCCTATTTTAATTAAAAGCAAATCATTTTTACAAAGCAACAGGAGCTCAGTCTAGTGGTTGGAACATGCAGTGGGAGTGGTGACTCTTTTTAGCTTTCCTCTTGGCTGGGCATGGACTGGCTGCCTGACTGGGGGTGGGCTCTTTACTCACCCTACATCCTTATAGAGTGCTCTCTGCAATCCCTATTGAGGGCACTAAGTCCACCCAAACCATGCTGTGTGGAGTCACTGACCAAAGGCATCCCACATGGCAAAGTCCCAAGCCCCCATCTGAGATGTTGGCAGTTGACATCAAGGACGGTGAGATGGCTTTGGAGCTGAAGGGCTGGCGCCCTGGCCAGCGAAGGGGTGTCGGATTTTCCATTTTACCACAAAGTGGAAGTTAGAGAAGTTGCATGTTATGTTTCAATGGTCTGTGGTTGATTCTCTTGGCCTCTGGAAGACATCTAATGACCGTAGACAGAAACATGCTGGAAGTACCTCTTATTCTCAAGGCTGACCCGTGTCCCACATACAAGAGGAGGGGTGAGACCACAAAGGGGAGGAGATATGGATAGAGAAAATGATCATAAGAGATGTTGCAGCCCGCCATCACATTTGCTCTGTATTCCCTCATCCAGCACCTACTGTATACCTGGTTTTTGTTTGGAGATGATCCAGTTGTGTGTGTGCATGGGAGCAGCTGGGGAAGATTCTAAATCTAAGGGAGATGATTGTGGAGACCCCAGAGCATTGCCAGGAGCTCTTTGAAGACATAAATAATGGGTAAGGAGTTGTCTCCATCTTCCAGGGATGATAGCCACGTCCAAGGTAAGGTGGCAGTGCTGGGTGGTAACAGCATTTGCACCTTGTGGTTGTTTGTTGACTTTCATAAAAGATCAGAGCAGATCCCATCCATTATCCTAGTCTACCACTTAGGCAGGCATTGGGCTGGGCTGGGCTGGTGTGTATTGGTGCCAAGGGCACTGGATTTAGAGTCTGACAACTGGATTTAAATTTGAATCATCTGCATTCTATCTCTATGATCTTGGACAAAGCTCTTCATTGGTATGATGTCTACAACCGGGAGATGCTGAAGTTCAGGTGGGATGTATGAGGACGTGCTTTATAAACTATAAAGCGCAGTGCATGGAGATAGTAACTTGTCTTCTCTTTGACATGTCACTTGCACCAGTTTCTTTGTAATCCCTTCAAAGGAGAAACTTGGTATATCCCCCAGGACCTAGTACACAGGTAGGCATCAATAAACAAACATTGATCAGTGTGTGGTAGGTGGATGGATGAATTTATATCGGCTGCTTCCAGAGCTGTCTGAGACCCCTTATAACAATAGTGCCTAAAAATGTCACCTCAGGAGCAGAAAATCATTCGATTTGAGATCGAGAAGGCATACCTGCCTCTTCTCCTCCTATAATACTGAGCAAGTCTGTGTCAGTCTGGTTTCATGCCAAGTGGGGGAATGAAGCAAGAGGGAAAGTGAGCAAGGAGTTCACGCCTCATTCCCCTGTGGGGGCACTTTCCCACCAGGGTGTCCTTTGTAGTATAATGGCTCTGAAAGTAGTCCTGTTTCCTCCCTTCCCCCACCGAGGGCCATCAAGTCTGGTGAATTTGAAGTCTTATTCATTAAGCCATGCATATATGGGGCCCCATTGAGGTCACAGACTAACAAATCAGGAATATGACAGTTTTTGTACCTGAGCCACTCGGTGACTTGAGTCCCACTTTCAGGAAATCATTAGAAATGACCCAAGACTTTAACTTTGATTCTCACTGTAAGTGTGATAGAGTTCAGGGTACAAGAGTTGAACTTCGACTGGCCCGCCTTCGAATTTTTACTCTTTATGGCTTGGATAAGTGGCCTGACTTCTCTGGGCCTCCTTGTTGGTAAAATGGGTATGAATAATATCTCCTTAATATTATTATTTCAAATATCGTGGCATGTAAATGTTTACTGTTATTATCAAAGATGCCCCCAAATCATTCAGAAACGAGAGAGGTCAATATGGGTTGGAATAGTCAGGAACAGTGTCATGACAAAGGAAAAGAAATTGCTGGACCATGATGTGTCCAATCCTCATTTCAGAGAAGCAGAGGATGAGTCTGGTGAGCGGGAAAAAACATACCAGGGTCTTGAGTCTAATGAGAGGGCAGAGGGGATGTTCTTGTTGCGGTCGTAGGAGCTAGGAAGGCTGTTTGAGAAACAAAAGGGGGAACAGACAGAGAAGCCAAGCACTTCATCTCCCAAGACCTTGAATTGAAACATTGGGTGGAGAGGAAAACCAGAGTGAGAAGAAATTCAACCACTGGAGAGTAACTTGAAGTTGAGAGTAGAGGGTAGGGGGTTCTGGCCGGGAAATGCTTGAGGGCAGGAGTACGTTGGGTGACGGAGGAAGATCAGGACTCAGTTTGGGGCACATTAAATGCTCCTTAGTCATCTAAGGAGCATGCCAAATAAGTGGTTGGCTATATGATTCTGAAGTTCAAGGGAAAGGTCCCGGCTGGAGTTGTAAATTTGTTGCATTTATCAGCATATGGATGGAATTTAAAGCTGTGAAACTAAGTGTACTCACCAATGGAGTGAGATAATAGAGATAAGAAAAAGGGTCCAAAGACTCAACCCTGCAGCACTTCTCCGCTGAGGTTGGGAACACGAACAGCATTCGGCAAAGGAGACTGAAAAGTTGTGGCCAGTGATGTAGGAGGAAAATCAAGAGTGTTGTGATCTGACAGTCAGATGAAGAGGGGTGTCCAAGGAATAGAGACTTATCAGTGGCATCTCATGCTGCAGATATGTCAAACCCATGAGGCCTGAGGATTTATCTTCAGCTTTAGCAACATGGAGATCATTGTTGACCTTGAATCTAGTGAGAGTAGCTCACCTATGTAACCTAGAGCATCTTCTCGGGTTAGGTGTAAAGGAACTGAATTTTGTTTGTAGATTTATTGCATTTTTCTCTATGTGACTTTGGGAAAGCTACTTGGTCTGTCTGGATCTTCTTTGTTTTTCTTTCATCTGTAGATATGAGATGATATTCAATACTGTTCATCCCTCACACAGGTTTTTATGATTTAGGGTCAGTCTACCACTTAAGATATATTCAGATTGACTACTATTGATTTGGATAACCTATGGAAAGTTTAATGCAGCCTCTAAGCTCTCTGGACAGAGTGTATGGTTATGTTATCATAAGTATATGTAGCTGCAACTTTCTACCTCAAGATTCCGTGCTCTTGTCTTTTGGTTTTCGCCTAAATGCAGAGGTCAGTATGTTTCTTTGATTGCTGTTCCTGTGCAAAAACTTACAGTATAAAACACAAAAGAAAATAAAATAAGAATAGAAGGAGAAATGGAGGACATTTACATCATAGCAATTTACATCAAAGCAGCTGAAACCTTTTTTTAAAAATGTTTAAAAATTTTTTTCCCAACCACTCCAATTGGCTTGGCCGTCTTCTCTCTTCTTTACTCTTTTTTTTTTTTTTTCCAGGAGCAAAACCCCTTTGCATTAGTCAGGTTAGGCTAGGATATGCTATAATAACAAATAGCTCCAAAGAGTAGGGGTTAACTCAACAAAAGTTCTCACATGTGCAATTCCACTGTACATCTCCAGGATGACCTTCCTCAAGGGGTAACTCAGCAATTCAGGATTCACTTTTTCAACAAGGGGTCTCCCCAGTTCTTCTGAGGGGAGGGGGTAGTGCTTGCAACCAAGTCTTGTACATGAAGATGGCTCTGTTACTTCTGCTTCAGGCTCATTGGCTTTAACTGGCTGTAAAGCCACTCAACTACCAGTGAGCTGGGAAATGCAGGGCACATATGGACTATTAGGCAGAAAGACTCTTTCTGCCACATTCTTTCAAAATCCTCTCATTTTCATATGCAGAGCAATTTTTTATTCCCAAATTTAGTTTCTAATGTCCTTCCTCAGGTTTTAAACAAGTAAATATACTTCTCTTGTCCCTGGCTCTGTCTGGAATGGGGTGGGGGGGTGCAGAAGATGGGATGAGCTTATTCCTTAGGTAAATGGGCCAGTGGCTGCTGGCGCCCCTTGCAGACTGTAAAGCATCTCAGTCATAGAAAACATTTCCAAAGCACTCCCTCAGTACCTGCCTCTGAGGGGTTTTGTGAAGATTAATTACAATACATGGGAAGCCTTGGTACTGAGTGCGAGCTCCACCTTGCAGATTAGCAAACTGAGGTGAAGAGAAATTAACCTGTCCAAGACCATACTGGTAATAAGTATCAGAGCTGGGATTCTGACTCCAGAGGCCATGCTCTTGGCCATTAGGGTATCTTGCCTCTTTGCAGAGTAGAGCACTATACAAATATGCCTCTCCCCAACCCTGAGTCCATGACAGAGCATAGGTACCACCATTCTGAGGCTGGAAGCATCCAGGTTGTAGCAGTAAGATACTGGGAAACGAACCCCGCTAATAGGGCTCTCTCTCTCTCGCTCTCTCTCTTTTCTTTTTTCTCTTTTTCTTTTGCAGGGAATCATGTGGCTGCAGAGAAGGGTGCTTTGGGAAGTAGGTTGTGTAATCAGCATAGGAATGCTAACCAATACCTTCTTCTTCCCTGCCTCGGGCATATGGAGATTTCTACCTCCTCATCCTTGAAGTTAGGAAGGATCACGTGACTCACTTTAGCCAAAAGAAATTTTGACATCTCAATTCTGCAAAACCATACACACACAGACACACACACACACAAAGTATATAAGCAAAGCCCTGTTGTCTTCCTCTGTGATGGAGAAAGCACCTAACTTTGTGGAGGTGACATCAGACTGAAGCAGACTCCCTTGCTGTACCATCACAGGAAGGACACCTGTCTCAGAGAGGTCCCTGGGCCTTTGCAAGAGCAAGAAATGAAATTTTATTGCACGCTTCTGAGATGTTATGTTACTGAAGCAAAACTCAACTTATCCTGACTGATGTAGGCAGTGTGTTGAAATGTGAATCAGGGTGGATGATGAGATGGGTTGGATAAGAAGGAGGGAAGGTAGGAAGAGGGTTTGGTTGGCTATCTCTCTTCTAGGCATTAGAAATGTAACTTATGTTGAGCCTTTTTCCTGCTTTATCTTGGCAGTTGGTTTCAGTTCCTCTGAGTCTGCGTCGTCTCCACATTGTCTCAGCGGCTTCTCGGGGGCAGCATAGGTGAGAAGCTGGGCACCTAGGGTCATACCAGGACTGGGAGCTCCCATCACATTCCTCTTTCAACTCTTAACAGCCTGCCTCTCCAGAAGGGCTAAAGACCACATGTAAAACTCATTTCTTGAAGTTCTGCCTTGCAGGCGAGATGTTTCTGGTCATGCATCAAAACCGAGGTTGTCCGTAAAAAGTAACCATTTCATTTTTTTAAAGAGCTTTTCTGGAGAAGGAGAAGGCACTGTCATCCCAGACACCCCTTTTTTTCTCCCATCCTTTTCCCGATCTCACCATAACCGCTTCATGGGGCACCAGGAATGCTGGGTCCTAAACCTTGGGGATGCACCTCTGCTTAGGCTGTTTGACACGAAAGTAACGCAAAACAGAAGGTGAGTTTTTGACCTCGTCTGAGACGGCGTGCGTTCTCTCTGCATGGGGGGGCTCAGCTTTAGGGTCCCATTTGTAATGTGGGGGGACTTCAGAGTCAGGGGGGCTGAGGACATTAGCCGTGTATTCACACAAGAGAGGAAAACCAGCGATCTCTGATTCTCCCGTTGTCTTCCACGTTCCTCCCTCCAGGGCTCTTCCTTCCTCTCCCTTTGCATGGCCTCCTGCCATCCAGGATCTGTAATGAATGTGCTGTAAAACTCATATTCTAGAAGCCAAACTGTCTCTCCCCATCTCCCACTAAGAAAACACCCTTTGGAAGGAAGGGCTGAGTTGACACGGAGCATGATTTTCCAGGTTTGGGTCCTGCAGTCCTCTCCTTACAAAGCATTTGTTCTTTTAAAGGAACCAATATGTTTGTGTAACTGACGTGAAACAAGCTTGACTCCAAAAAGATTTAGCTTAATATCTGCCTATGCATTCCGGGGGCCGGCCGTCTGCAGGATGTGCATTAAAGGCCCTGGCGGTGGCACAGCTCGTCACGTATGATATCGGGCACGCAAATGTGACGTGATGCCCATGTCCTCTTGAGGGTAATTCGATGTGCCAGCCAGCTCGATGGGCAGAGAAGCTATAAACATAGTTGTCACAAGTGCGAAGGCGCGCTGGGTCGAAGGCAGGCTGGAGAAGCAGCAGCACTGGAACCTGTCTCTGAGTCCTAATGAAAGTGTTAATTAGGGTATTACAGAATTTACCGTGAGAACAGCCTCTCCGCCAGGCCCCTTGGTGGTGACATGAACCGCTTCTTTCTCTGGCTCTTGCCTCTCCAGCCTCCTTCCCCCATCAAGGCACATCCAGGGAGGAAGAGGGGGCAGACAGAACTGTGCTCCAAAGGAGGCTTTGGGGGGGGGGTGCGCTTGCTAAAAAGGGAAGGCCAGTAGGGCACATGCTGTCTGATGTTTATAGGAATAAGTACACATTTAATCTACATAATCATTAATCTTTCTTTATGTAAAAATGATTAGTAAATAGGGTTTTTAAGCAACTGTTTAGTTTACACATTGGCATCATAGATTAACTTATTTCTAAAACACTTGATTTTATCACTCTGCCTAATGATTTGTCACATGATTTATTGGGTAATATGATAAATCATGCGCAATTTATTGTTTATCCTATAAAGAGTGCAACAATTCGTTAAACAGTGATGAAACCCAGCCGTCGTGCAGGAAAGCCCACCTTTCCGCTGCTCGCAGTGGAGAAGCGCTCCTCCAGGCTGGGGTGGCCCTTTCTGTGCTCGGGTTCACAGCATGGGGCAGTTAGACTGCGCTTAAATTAAGTAGTTTTAGAAAATAATGGGGCAGTCATAATCTTATACTCTAGCCATATTTATTTTATATGGAAAAATAAAGTCTAAAGCCTGATGGGTGTTAAATCTGCGGATTTATTTGTGATAATAAATGTGGCATTCTTTGTTACGAAGGCATTAAACTTAATGGCAATGTTTCATGATTCTGTGTGGCAGTTGTGTTTCCTTGTCCTTGGCTTCCTTTTCAGGCCAAAGTAACGGCTACAAGGCTTTCTGGGATGTCTCTGGGTGTTGCCCATGCTCGGAGGACTTCTTGGCACATGAGGCCTGGGTGACAGGCACAGAGCTGAGGATAGAGCCAGCACCAGGGTCCAAAGTGAGGTCCTGACCTTTGAAACGAAACCTCTTCCCAGGGTCATGGGGTCAATTTTTTTTTTTTTTTTTTTTTTTGGCTTTTAAGGGCAGCACTGGCTGCGTATTGGAAGTTGTCAGACTAGGGGACAAATTGGAGCATCATCTGTGCTGGAGCACCACAGCTCACAGCAATGCCAGATCCTTAACCCACTGAGTGAGACTAGGGATCGAACCCACATCTTCATGGATACTACTTGGGTTCTCAAGCTGTTGAGCCACAATGGGAACTCCTAGGGTCAGTTTGTAAGAGATTCATTCAGATGGTCAAGACCAAGAGAGCTGGCTACTCGGCTCACCTTAGGGGAAGAGACCAGGGAATGCCCAGCTCTTCCAGACCTGGGTTCTTATCCTCCCGTCTCGTAGTTCTTTGATGTCTGATCCTTTCTCTTGTCTTTTTTTTTTTTTTTTTGGCTGGGGGCCACAGCATACCGAGGCTTGATGTGGGATCTCAGTTCCTAGACCAGGGATTGAACCCAGGCCACAGCTGTGAAAGTACCAAATCCTAACCATTCGACCGCCAGGGAACTCCCTATCCATTCCTTTCTCACTCAGCTACCCAGCTGCCTGCTTCTGGCAGGAAAATGTAATTCTCCATCCTTCACTCTCAGTAGCAGTGATCTCCCTGGCTCATCTGTGCCTCACATGTCACCTTAAACTCCAACAGTCCGAGCATCTACTGACCACTGAGGTTGTGTGGGTTTGAGTACAGGACTGAAGAGAGACCCATCAGAGCTGGGGTTCATGGAAATCGCTTGAGGAAGGTGTGCAAGAGTAGAAGTAAGCCTGGATCTGCTGGTGGCCACCTTGTCCTCCTGAGGACATAGAGAAAGTGCCCCTGAGAGGGAAGCCAGCACAGGGGATGACTGGAGAGACCCAATCCTATGTTAATTAGTACCTTACATGTTAAGTTGTATATGCTGTTGGGTGGGTGCCTGGATCCAGCCCTATCTGAAGCACGATTGATTCTAGGGCTCGCTTGTTCTTGTATTCTTTTTGTTCAAGGCAGTGTGGCAGAGAGTCACAATTTTTAAAAACGTTATTAATGCATCAGCTCTGCCATAAGGCTGGGTCCATATTGTTTCCATCAGGAAAGCTTCTTATACAGAGAAGGGATACTTCACTTCAGGGTTGCCTTCCTTCATCTCTGATGGTGACATACTCACTCTGACTCTCTGAGCACACGCTTTGGCACAGGGGCCCTGGGGCTCTTACCTCACCTACAATAGTCCTACTTCAAACTGCCTGATATACTGGACCTGTATGTCAAATTTCACTTTAAAAATAAAGTCAGGAGTTCCCGTCGTGGCTCAGTGGTTAACGAATCCGACTAGGAACCATGAGGTTGAGGGTTCGATCCCTGGCCTTGCTCAGTGGGTTAAGGAACTGGCGTTGCCGTGAGCTGTGGTGTAGGTCGCAGACACGGCTCAGATCCCACGTTGCTGTGGCCACGGTGTAGGCTGGTGGCTGCAGCTCCGATTCGACCCCTAGCCTGGGAACCTCCATATGCTGCGGGAGCAGCCCAAGAAGTGGCAAAAAGACAAAAAAAATAAATAAAAATAAGTTCATCTATCACCAGTGGAAGTGTGTGCCACTTTATCTGGAGTGTAAGCTTCTGCAAGGAAGGCACAGTACAATGTATATTGTGTATCGTGCATGGCACAGGGTACCGAGTGTGACACATTTTTACTGGGAAGGCCCTCAATTAAACACAGACAAATTCTTTGAATAATTGGAAGAAAATGAAGGCAACCTGGGTGTGAATGACACACGTTTATTAAGTTGTCAAGAGGCTAAGCAGGCCTTTAGTAGAGGCCTTTTTTTTTTTTTTTTTTAATGCAGAGGATGTATTCTAGTTGAAAGATGGCCACAAATTTTTTTTCTTTTTATGGCTGCACCCGTGGTATATGGAAGTTCCCAGGCTAGGGGTCGAATGGAGCTGCAGCTGCCTACACCACAGCAACACCAGATCCAGCAACACTGGATCCTTAACCCACTGCGCAAGGCTGCACCCTGAGCCAGGGATCAAACCCATGCCTCATAGTGACCCTAGCAGCTGCAGGCAGATTCTTAACCCACTGTATCCCAGTGGGAACTACTCCCTGGTCCTTTTATGAGGGTTATCCCTGAGGAAGCTGGCCTTTGGGGAAGAAGCCCAGATATCTCAAGACTGCTATATTGTAAGGAGGCCCAACATAGGTGTGTAGGGAGGCCACAGGGAGGGAGTCCTGGCCTGCTCCCAGCTCTCCAGTCATTCCAGCTGAGGCATCATTCACATAGTGAAGAAGGCTTTGGATGACTTCAGCCCAATCATCTGACTGTAACGACCCACCAAAGACACTGGGAGCAGAAATTTTCTACTCAGTGCACAGAAATGGGAAAGATAATGAGACATGGCTGTTCAGCTGGGCATGGCTTGCTGTACATCAGCGGATAACCTGGGGAGGGGGCACATGCGATTCTCCAGTGTTTAGGGACTTTGAATTACATGCTCTCTTATGTCCCTTTAACCTTCGAAGTGCAGATCCTTAGAGCTGATAGTTTCTCTTCCCATTCAGTCCCACCTCCTGGTTGGGAGTGCCTGATGCAACAGAAGGACCCTGGACTTCGAGTGGGGCATCTGCCTTCCGCCCTTTGACTGGTGGTAAAGAGCAGGCATCTTCGGAAGAGCGTTTTCCTCTCTCCTCCTGTATGTCTCCGCTCCTAGGACCCAGTTCATGTGTCCTGTCCTCAAGACGGCCTCCTCGACCTTCCATCTAGGAGGAAGCCTGTCCCACCACGGCCATGCACCTGCCATCACATCATCCCGCTCAGTCTTCACCCGGTATCATCCTGCATCTGGGATGGCCTCAGTGACCTGCTCCATCAATTTTCTTTGGCCTTCGAATGGGAACTTAAGGACAACAGGGACCTTAGCCTGAGCGCCATGAATCCTGTTGAACATGGACAAATATTGTTGTAAAGAATGGCCAGGCTCCCATCCCCCAGCAAGCCTGCTATAAAGCATCATGGTGACTTCTAGCTTGGACAGTCCAAGATCTTAGGACTTGAGGTCGCAAGAGCCAGGGACAGGCCAGGAACAGGGGTATTACATAGCCTACAAGGAAAGAGAGCATGAGGGCAGTGACCCCTACCTAAAAATATCACCTTCGGGGGTGCGCAGAAGATCTCAGGGGCTCCCCTAAAGTGCCCAGCTAGCCACATTGCAGTGGCCAAGAAGGAACCTTTGGCTGGTTCTAGATCCTCCCACCCCTGAGGAACTTATGAGTTTGGGAATGTGTTGATGCCACATCCCTCTTAATATCTCATAAAATACTATTTGCCAATAATGTCACCCTGTAATTACATTTGCTGAACTCGCTCTGCCTGTGCGTATGCTCTTTTTTCATTATGTAGCTTCAACCTTTATAATGTTACCAACTGACACCATAATTAGTATAGTTTACTGCTGCACTGATTATGAGGGGCCTCCTTGTCAATCAGTCTCTGTTTGTTTCCATCTGAGAAGCCATTATTCCTTTACCTCTAAGCCTTGTCTAATTTTCAGGGCACATGGGTGCAGTGCCATGTGGGTGAGAGAGGGGCGCTCCCAGGGCCGACTTGCACGTGACTGCCCAGCTCTTAAGTGGTCACTTTGCTTCCAGCCTTGGGACATCTTGCCCTTGGCCAGAACTCTGGGAGAGGGGGAGAAGCCCTTTGGGCCGGGGTGAAGGGTCAGGGCCCCGTGTAGCTCCAGCCTCTCCCTGGCCACCCCCCACCCCCACCCCCAAGGCCCTTGGTGAGCCGCCCAAGCTCTCTGGAGTGCCTTCTCCCACCCAGCTCCCTCCCCCCCCCCCACAACTGCCCTACCTGCCTCCAGGGGCTTCAAAGAGCTAACAGATGTGGAAGAGCTTTTGAAATAAGCATGCCATATAAATTCAAGGTGTTTGGGAATGGTTTTCTCATAAACCTGCCAACACTATCTTTTTGGAAAAGACAGAAGTCACAAATTCACTCTCGTTTTCATTTACCCTGGTATTTCCTCAGCAGATGGTTACAGAGCTGCTCGCTGTGTGTCCTCTGTACCAGCACCTAGAGGCTAGCATCTTCCCTGGAAACCTCCAGCACCAAGACCTCCCTGGAGTCATGGGTCTGATTTCCTGTGATGCCCCCAAAGGTCCTTGGCAGAACCCTTTTACCTTCCCCTCAAGTTCCCAGGACCCTTTCGAGGCCTGGCTGCCTGCCCTCTCATGGGACTTCTCTGAAACCCAGATGCTTCTTGGGTGACCGTGTGGAGAGCACACCCAGGCATGAGCTGCCTGCCTTCCCGAAACAACAAGAAGCAGGAAGTCCTTCCTTGAGGTTCTAGGGTCCTGGTGCCCATGGCACATAAGGCAGGTCCCTGCCACCATTGCTCCTGGCTGCATATCTGTCTGCCCTACACCCAGATCCCCCACACCAGGGCCCTGAGTCTAAGCTTGGGGCTGGGAGGAGAATGAGGGAGTCCAACATCCACTGAAGGTCAAGTCTTATTCTCCAGTTCAACTCAACCTGCCACGAATGCTAAGCATCTCTCTCCTTCTGCCTTCTGGCTGCGCTTCTCACTTCCTTCAGATCTGGAGATGGCAAAATGGCTAAAGGTTAAAGTCATTTCAAACTTTATCTTATTTATTTTATTTTTATTTTTGGGCTGCATCCATGGCATGCAGACAGACGTTCCCAGGCCGGGGATCAAACCCATGCCACAGCAGTGACAACATTGGATCCTTAACCCGAGGAGCCGCCAGGCAATTCCCTAGGCCTTTATTTTTACCTCCTTCCAAGGCAGCATTCTTGGGGGTGATTTTTCTACTGCTGTCTAACCAGCTCTGATGGCAGGAAGCTCCATCTTCCGCATGTCAGCTCCTGACACTCCAGAACAGCCTACTTGCAGCTTAAACCAGCCTCTCCCCATATTTCATCTGTAAGTTCCGGTTTTACCCTTGGACACTGCCAAGAGCATGGCTATTTCTCTGCTTCTCCAGAATCCCTCCCCCTCTTTTTTTCCCCCCCCTCCAGCTCATCTGTCTCCCTCCCAGGATATCTGAGGTTCCAATTCCAAGGGTTGGTCTTTCACACTTGTCATGGCAGCGACCAATACATCACGGTGGATCTCAGCCTGCCTTCTGGAAACATGTGGCAGCTCTCGTTTTCCAGGCTCTAGTCTTTCCTTTCTATTCCTCTGACGGCCTAACAGACACCCATCTCAGGACATTGCTGCTTGGGTGTTAAATGAACCCCTACCGTCCCCCAGCTGCACTGCAGATGGTGACGAAGCACGCGTTGTCGTCCTTGCTCCTTGCAGGACCCAGAGCCTGGCTTAGGAGGACCAGTTCGAGATTCCCAGGGCCTGTGAAGGCCTGCTCTAACTTCCAGGGCAGGGCTGGGGTGGGGGTGGGGGTGGGCAGGAACCCAGGGTCATGATTTTCCTTGCCTATGCCCTCGGTGACACGGTGGACTTCCAACCACACGCCAGTTCTTTTTTTTCCTGGTCCGTAAATCCCCTCATTTTCCTTCCCTGGCATCTTCCTTCCCCATCCCTGCTGCTTGGGACGGAAACTCCTCCCCCGGAAGGGTCCAGACTCCGCCCCTTAACAGCTCCGCCTCCCTCTTGAGCTCCCTGGACTTCACTTTCTTTGCAAAGCCCCGCCCCCCGCTCCCAGGGGCTCAGTTTGGGAACTCGGAGAAGCAGGGGTCTTAGCGGACAAGCCCACCTTCTAATAGAAACGGAGACAGGCATTTTGTAAACATCAGAGCAGATTCAAACTCCCGGCGGATGCGCGTGTAATGCGGCTTATGCTAGATTACTCTTGCTTAAGTTAGAGTCTGTGATTTAGCATTCCTGTTTAGCTGCGGAATTCCACGGAGGATATTGCCGGATCCCAAATCTTTTGTCAGTGTAATTGAGCATAACATCTTTTCAGGTTTGTATTTCAAAAGATGCATTATCTCCTCTCATCCATTTGTTCTATTTGAGCTATTCAAAACTTTTAGCTTTGCCCCATCCCTCGGAAGGAATTCGAGTTTTAGGCTGATAATTTATGTTTATGCTGAGAACGCGATTTCCTTTCTACACCCGGAATGATTCATAGACTTCGCTCTGCAAATTAGCATGGGAGAGGATATAGGTAAATTGCTAACCAAACTGAGAATTTCACTTGGTGCCAATGATTTCTTCAAGCTCTTTCTCATTCATGCTCCCTAGATGCCCGATTTCACCTGGACCGAGTGCACTTAAAGGGCATAAACAGCAAGGAGCAAGGATGGGCCGACCCCCCACCCCCACCCACAGCCAGACCCAGTGTTCTGTCTCTTTGCAAACGGGCTGTAAGCAAAGATTGGTTTTTCAATTTTTAAAAGGTTGGAAAGCTCAAAAGGAGAATGAGATTTTGTGACATCTGAGGATTATATGACATTCAAATTTTAGTGTCCCTAAATAAAGTTTTGTTGGAACACAGCCGCACTCATCCTTCTATGTGTTGTCTAGCTGATTTCACACTACTGTTGCTGAGTGGAGTGTTTTCCACAGAGACCTTCTGGACAACAAAGCCTAAAATATTTACTATCTGGCCATTTGCACAAAAAAGTTCGCCAGCTACTGCATTAGAGAAGGAATGAGAACTCACTCATGCCTCAGGTGGATATTCCGGTTTTTGGATGCCTGGCTACATTTGCTCACCTGCTAGCCAGCACATCTTAATTTCCCTGGGAGAACTCTCCCTCTCTCACTCCAAGCCCATGTGATTGAAGAGGTTTAATGCTCTGCTTCATTCTGGCCCCGCCCACAGATGGAGCACGTGAGGCAGGCTGGTGCCAATCACCTCAGCACATTCCCCCATCCACCCCCAAGAGCACAGTGATTGGTTGAGGATAGTCACTTGACTCAACCGGACCAATTGGGTCTGTGTTTGGACTTCCCTGGAAGAAGCAGATGCTTGCTCTTTGAGATGGGAACCAGGGCATGCAGAGGTGGAAGCAACTACAAGTATCTTGTGACAATGAGGGACTCAGTGATAGAGTTAGCATGAGTGATTTTATTTCAATCCTGAATCAGGCCAGACCTGATGCCCCTACCAATTGTCTGTTTGGCTGAGACATGTATTTTTGCCTAAGTCTGTGTTTCTGTAGTGAGTGGGTTGTGTTTATGTCCTGTATGTTCCTTATGATAAAGGTCTGGCTCACATCTGATCATGGGCTGGGAATGGATTGGTCTGAGGGACTCCTATCACTGGACCAGACACCTGCTTCTGTGAAAGCCAAGATTTAAGTTGATCTCAAAACCTCAGGTGGACTGTTTGCACCTTCCCAGAAGTGATGGGGACAGAGCTCGTAGCCACAGCATGATCTGAAACAGTGAGAGAGGGTGGACAACTGAGCTGACGGTGCAGAGGTGCCATCACCAGCTCCATCAGAGCAGTGGCCATCTCTGAGGAGGGTGTTGGGCTGTGCTGACTGGCAGAGAAACACAGAGGTGGAGTAGAAAGTCCAGGGCTGCATGCTTGGGTTTGGGGGCAGTTCTGACATTTTGTGGGCTATAGGGTCTTGAACCCATGGCTGAGTCTCCATGGACCTTGGGGTCCTCCTCAATGGGAATCTTAGTAACACCTGTCTTCCCTTGAGTGTTGTAAAGAAGAACTCAGATAATCCTGATGAAACCCATGTATAAACTAAATCAATGAATTGATGTTCCTGGTGGTTCTGTATCCAAAACCAAGTCCTGCTCCGTTCACCGTAACACTTGGGGGGAAGGAAAGTAAGGCACAGGCGCGGATGGAAGTGTCTCTTCTCCTTTTCCTAGTCCTCATCTCAGTGTGCTGTGGAAGTGGAGGAGGCAGGTATCTTTCACCCTATTTGAGGGAGGAAGCTGAGACTAGGGAGGTTGGGTGGTTTGCCTGAGGTCTCGCAGCTGGGGCGACAGCAGGTCTTCAGAGTCTTGGTCCAGGCAGTTGCAGCAACATTGCCTTCAGAAACAAAGTCTGGAAGAAGTCAGAGCAGCCTGTGATTGCCCTTCTCCTTCTGGACCAGTTGTCAGCAGGACACACATGTATGCTGACAATGCTAACAGGATGTCCCAGCCCAGCCCCTTCTGCCTGCCCACCCACAGTGCCCAGGGGGGTGGCTGGCTCTGGCAGGGTGTGGTCTGCGGCAACGACGGTGATGGTGACGGAGTTCTCCTGGGTGCCCTCCATGTGGCAGACGACTCTGGGGTTTCATGGACAATTAAATGGGTCTAAAAAATAACATGTGGCTGCTTGAGCTTTCAAAGAACCCATACATGTGGAATCATTTTCCTCTATAGCACAAGTGGTTTTAAGCATAGAGGAAGAAGTGCCTGGGATAGATGAATTTCAAGGGTCTGAAATCTCTGGCCCCCAGGCTGGCTCTATGTGGTGACCCATTGCTTTTCCATGGGTGCCACTCTGGGACTTTGGTAGCTTCAGAAAGGTCTGTCCAGCATTACGCCATCATCTGACCCCTGCATAGTAAGAGGCTTCTCAGAACGAGGTCGTGGAGTGAGCCCTACTTGGACCTTGCTGACTTGTGGTTGCCAAAGGGAGGGAGTGGGATGGATTGGGAGCTTGGGGTTAGTAGATGCAAACTATTCCATTTAGAATGGATAAACAACAAGGTCCTACTGTACAGCACAGGGAATTATATCCAGCCTCTTCAGAAAGACCATGATGGAAGAAAATGTAAGAAAAAGAATGTATACATTTATAAGACTGGGTCACTTTGCTGTACAGCAGAAATTGGTATCACCTTGTAAATCAGCTATACTTTAATTAAAAGATTAAAAGCAAAACCAAATCCCAAATGGGTCTATTTTGGATGGCTCATGGTGGTACCTCCTGGCCATACGGAAGAGAGTGAGAAACAAGCTGGGTGTCTGAAATCCTCAGAGCTAGACCTTTAAGCCAAGGGCAGGATGGGGTCCAGGGTCCATGAAGGGAGAGAGAGGCAGGCATGGCAGCCTGGTGACAGGATACGTCTGGCTCAAGGTCCTTCTAGAGAAAGTCCTTCATATCAGTTCAGGAGAGATGGAGGTGGAAGGAGGATTGTGAGGAGAGATGGTGTAGCAGGCAAGAGACATCAGCTCTGGATGCAGCCCTGGAGAAGGGAGGCTCCTTTCCTCAAACCCAGCCCAGCCACCGCGCACCCAGGTTCCAGAACCTGGCCCAGCATTTTATAGAGGAAGGTGCTGGAAGGAAGAGCCATCTTTGGAAGGAAGATCAGGTGTCAATGTTCTCAGACCCAAGCAAGGAGCAGGTGTGAGAGGGTGGCCAGGTGATGGAGAATGACCCTGGCCAGCACTGGAGTCAAGATTCATAGGCTGCAAAGAGGAGATGCCCCCAGAACATGCACTCCCTGCCCAAAGAACTGGAGGTGAGCTCTGCTAAAGAGGGGCAGGGACTGTTCAGACTCCTGGTGGGCTCTGCCCCTTTCTGTGTTTGGCTGCTGGAGTAACACATCTTAGAGAAAGTGCCAACAGAAGAAAAGAGGGATGTAGCATTCTTCTCTGTTGATGAGGGGAAGAAGGCAGAGGACTCTGCTTCCAGGTGAGAACAGAGATTTATATACGTGGGAACTCATTTTCCACAGCCCCAGGTAGAAAAATGAACCCGTCCATTTACTAGAAATGAGCCAAAATGCCCTCCTGGAGGCGTACTGCTTTTTACTCAGTTCTTGCTATTTTTGCTCTTTAGGAAAATCTGACACGGTGGTGTGTGTGTTTCTGGGCTTTGAAATTTGGAGGCAACTTGAGGGGAAAGAGGGGTGGAAATCTCTTGAAGAAAGTTCTAGATGGCTGGGGCAATGGCTGGGGCCAAGGGGGAGGGTGGGGCTGGTCTGGGGGTCGGTGCCTGGGGTGGTAAGCGTGTTTCAGAGCTCAGAAGTGGGGCTTTGATTACTGGCTGGAAAGCACGGCAATGGTAGCCCATTTAAGATGGTCCCATCTTCTTTTTCTGGTCCTTCTAAGAGTGTGTCAACTGTACTTCCATACAGTGTTAAAAAATGAAAATAAAATAAAATGTTCCCATTCCTTAATTAAAAAAAAAAAAAAAGAGTATGGAATTCTCCTTGTGGCTCAGTGGGTTAGGAACCCGACTAGTATCCATGAGGATGCTGGATCCATCTCTGACCTCTCTAAGTGAGTTAAGGATCTGGTGTTGCCGCAAGCTGTGGCATACGTTGTAGATGTGTCTCAGATCCCACATTGCTGTGGCTGTGGTGTAGGCTGCAGCTGCATCTCAGATTTGACCCCTAGGCCAGGAACTTCCATGTGCTGCAGGTGCAGCCTTAAAAGAAATACATATATATATACACACACAGAGAGAGGAGTGTATCTGCTTTGGAAATAATTCAGAGGCAGTTCACTCGCTCGTATATGACCCTTGTCTGCTAGGATGACCCCTTGGGTCTCAGGAGAAGAGAAGGCCAGGGAAGGGACCTCATGGGACTGTCTGCACAGCTGGAGGACCAGGTAAGTGCATGAAAAATAAAGGGAAATATGGAGGCTGCACCGTTTCTGAACATCCAGAAGGGGCTGAAGGGCAGGGGTTGTCCAGGGAAGGGCCCAGAGGGAGGTGAGCCTCTCGAGAGCTTAGGGGGTTGTGGGGTGGGGGGAAGCAAGCATGAGGAGGCTTGCTTTGAGGGGGGGAGACCCTTCCCTTCCAGCTGAGATGGTGAGAGAGGAAGGATTTGGGAAGGGCCAAGAAAATGTAGACACTGGCTGAGTGCTTCCATCTGTGGCTGTGATTGAATTATGAGGAAAGAGGAGGTTTGGGGAAGCTGTTGGCAGATCTCAACCACATTGTGGCAAATGAGACCCTTTGGCCTTTTGGAAAACCCCTACTTTATTAAAATAAATTAAAAGAGATTGAGTCCTTCTGCTCCCTGCTCGTCCCTCTGTTGTTGGAGGCAGGCACATGCTGCTCACCATTGTTTTACCTTCAGAGAGCTTGCACTGGGAAGGGAAAACCTGTAATTACCCTGCCTGCTGAAAATGATGGCTGTCGCTTAAGAGAAAACCTGACTGCTTTCCTTCCACGGGGTCTCTGACTCGTGCCAGAGCATCTGTCTATAATCTCTTCCACCAGAGCTTTGTCTGAGCCAGCCCAGTGGCAGGGAAATGACAGGGTTGCTGGTGGCCAGATGAGTTGGTGGGAGGGGCCTAAGATTGGTTCCTGGGATGCCCGGCTTGCATCTCCAGGCCCCCCTCCTGCCCAGAGGAGGGATCTTTCGTGCGGGGAATGGTCCTTACGACCGCCAGGGAGAGCTCACACCCCAGGTCTATCTGCTAGCATGTCTCGGGAGAGGGGAGGCTGCTCCTGGTCAAACCCTGGAACAAATGTCAAGGAATCAATAAATGACCTAGTATAGGAGCCCTGAGATTAGAGAAATGCTCACTACATAGAGTACATGCCGTTGCACGTGAGAGAAACCCAACTCAACCCGGCTTGTACAAGGAGGGGAATTTGCTGGTTAACTAACTGCTTGGTTAGCAAACGTTCAGAGATAGGGAAGACTTAACACGGACTTGAGTGATCTGGAGCCTCAGCCACATCCCCAAGCTATAGCCTCTGCCTTCTGTAGGTTGGCTTCGTTTCATGATTACAAGATGACCTGGCTGACAACAGTTCTGAGGGCAGCATTCTTCTTCCATCCCCTAATTGGAAAAACCAGGAGCAGGTCGAATCACTGCAACTATTGTACTGGTTTTGACAATGGAATATCCGGATGATCTCAAGCAGAGTCACACCTTCCACCACTGGAGCTGGGGTTGGACTTGGCTTCATCAGAACCATAAGGAGGGTGTGGGGGTGTGTGTGCTTGGGCTGTGGGATGGAAATCCTTTGAAATTGGATTGTGATGATCATTGTACAACTACAGATGTGATAAAAAAAAAAGAGTGGATAAGCAGTGAGCTCATATAGCACAGGGAACTATATCTAGTCACTTGTGGTGGAACATGATGGAGGATAATGTGAGAAAAAGAATATATATATATATGTATATATATATATATATATATATGTATAACTGGATCATTTTGCTGTACAGTAGAAATTGACAGAATACTGTAAATCAACTATACTGGAAAAAATAAAAATCTTAAAAAAAAGAACCATAAGGAGAATTATGGGATAACTGAAGAAAAACAATGGAAATTATGGGCTGTTGGAAACGGATGCCAGGAGGAGACAGATGGGTGGCCACTGCATACTCTGAAAGAGCCCATTGAAAGGCTCTATGTAGCCGAATGATGGAGACGTGGATGTGTTCTTTCCCTGTAGTCTGGGCCACCTTGGACTGTCACTCTAGAACACTAGGTCAGAGAAACCTCAGAGGGCATCATTCTCTTTCAGAGCCAATGGGGTGCTCCCCAGGATAGAACCATCATAGGTCACTAGGTTCCCAGAGACTAGGAAACCTTACAAAATGTCTTACTACGTAGTTAGAAAGCAATCTCAATATAAGGGATTTCTCCTTAGGATTATGAGAAGTCATTCCTTTAAACTTCCACTCAGAGATGCTGACTTCTCTAGGCCTCTCTGCTTCAATGTTGGCCACTCTAACTCTGCATAGAAACCTGCTTTATTTCCAAAAATATTGATTTCCTTATACTTCGTAATGACCTAGATCTCCCCCAGGTAGACATCCTATCCCACCTGAAAGTGGAGAATCCTAAACTCCAGCTATTTTCTGCTTCTTCTTTCCCTTCAAAATGTTCCAGTCCCTAAGCACCATGCACTCAGAACATCGCTAATCCAAGGTCAGATGTTGGAGGCGGACCATGGCTTGCTGTGACATGACAGTTATCACAGCCATGATATGACAGGAGTCTTCAGAGCTGTAAATCTGTGCCTTAGATAAAATGGTAAGCTTGAATTTGACCTGTGGAATAAAGAGAGTTGGAGATAAGAAAGTCAGTCAGAAATTCTTCCTGCCATGTAGGCAATTGTCTACTTGGCCTTTGCAAGTTCCAGGGGAAAGATGATATGGCTTTAAGAGACAATTTTTGTGATGCAGTTTCTGCCTTTGATCCCATGGCCTTTGCAAGAATTCTGTTTGCTAGATCTGCCTTGAAACTTCCAAGGGAAAAGGAGGGATTTCCTTGGGTTTAAAGGTGAGCACACTGTCTGTCTTTCTGGCTTCTCTCTGTTAGATCAAACTTTGGCCAGGGAGAAAATGAACACCTAATTCTTCTTCTTCTTCTTTTGTCGTTTTAGGGCCACACTGGTGGCATATGGAAATTCCCAGGCTGGGGTCAAATTGGAGCTGTAACCTCCAGCCTACACCACAGCCACAGCAATGCCAGATCCGAGCTGCGTCTGTGACCTACACCACGAGGGATCCTTAACCTACTGAGCAAGGCCAGGGATCGAACCCATGTCCTTATGGATACTAGTCAGGTTCGTTAACCACTGCGCCACAGTGGGAACTCCCTGAACACCAAATTCTTAGCATTGGGACAAGCAGGAGTAAGTTTAGATATAAGGAAGAACTCTTTTTTAAAAAAGATATTTGTGACAAGTAAGGAGAACTCAAGGAAAGAAGGAAAATCAATTTTCTTGGAATTGAAAATATATATTTATATTCCTGAATTAGCTTTAGTATGTTACTGTCAGAGTTTGAAGTCAGATAAACTTTGGGAGCTCATGCCAGCTGTTGAGTTGTAGAGTCTACAGATAAGAAAATAAAAACTTGATTTCTAAAGACCCCTGGAACAGATTAGAATAACTGGAAAATGGAAAACGAATCAATCCCATGTACTTTTCTGAAGTGTGGTATTTATTGTGCATCTGCTCTGCATCCAGAACTGCATGGAGGGAAATGAGACATGAGATGGGAAGATCCCTGCCTTCCAGGAGTCAGGTAAATACTTGCTAAGAGCTCACTCACAATCATGTTTAGGCTATGCCCTGGAGATGTGATAGCAAGTAAGGTAGATCTCATGGATCTTATACTCTGGAGGGGAAGAAAAATTACTTTAAAAGGTATTCAGGATGCAAGGAAGGGCATATTGGGAGAAACTGAGCCTTTTCAAGAATAATGGGAAAGGTTTCCCCAAAGAAGTGAAGGCTGGATTGAACTGAAGAATGAGCAGTCTAGTTGGGATGTCAAGTCACATAGGGCGCAGTTCAAAGTTGCAGCCTCTGGAAACCATGGGGATTTGCTTATAGGCTTCAAACCCTCTCTCCCAATACTAAATAAAATGATCAAAGAACTATCAGCCTTTAAAGGTGTATGTCACAGATTTTGAATAATTTCTGTTAGAAATAATCTGTCTGATGGTAGACACCTCTTACTAAGAAATTAATACGTTATTGTGGAAATTAAATGATGTGTGTTGTAGCAAAACTCCATCTCTACCTTCTAATTTGGAGTACAAATAATGAATGCAAAAAAATCCGATAATCTGAATTATTGAATATTTAGAAAATAAAGATAATGGGATTGCTGCACATTCAAACTCATGAGATGCAATCAGAGCACATCTTAGAAAGAATTCACAATGCTGAATACACTCATTGTTAAATAAATACATAAATAAATAAAGGATAAGCATAAAAACTCATAGAGTATTTTTCTCTAAAATCTTTTCGAAGTTTAAACATGGGCAGTTTATTTCAAAATTTTAATAAGGAAAATAGCTGCACATTAAGTGCTTTATAATTTATTTAAGAAAGTGAACAAAATATTGATACTAAAACTAGACTGTATACAATAAAAGAGAGGGAGAAAAAAAAGTAGGTTATCTAACTTAGGGATATAGATTTAAATTCTTTAATGATAAAATACTCAAATCAAATCCAGTATTATAAAAATTCTCCATGGCTAAAGAAACACTTTTTAGAAAACATAAGTGATTCAATATTAGGAAATCTATTAATGTATTTAATTACATGAATAAAACAGCAAAAATTATTTCTTCAGTTGCTGAAAATTCATTTGTTCACATTTAAAAAATCATTTCTATTATTTTAGATTAAGAAAATACTTTTGAAATTTGTGAAAATATATTTTGACTCATTCACTGCTATTTTATGTAGTTATAAAACATAGAAGGTATATCTATCGAGGCTAAGGGTAATAAAGAATGACAGCTATCAGCATTATTATTTAATATTATTTGGGAGATAACAGCCAATGCAATTAGGCAAGAAAAAGAAATGAAAGGCCTAAACATTGGAAGAGAGCATACCATTGTCATCAAAAGGCAATGGGCAGAATGATTACATGCAGGAAAGACTCGGTTTGAATCAACACAGGTCAGCCTAAGAACTGTTCGGTCAGAAGAAGTCATCATTTAAGAATTAGTAATAAAGAAGGAAATTAAGGACTTTTGTGACTCCAGGGAGATGTTATCACCTATATTATGTTAGATTTTAATTATATAGGCTTTTTGTCTACACATTTATAGAGAAAGAGTAGAGTTTTTGAAAAGGTATTGGGGAAAGGGTCACTCCCTGCAGCAGGTCTGCGTCCCCAGCACTGCTGGAGAGGGATAGTGTGAGAAAACCTACATAGGGTCTGGATTCTTTACATCGAAGGGGGCAAAAATGTGCAATTTTGAGTGTATGTGCTCTTGGGTCAGACTGCCTTAAACCCATGGCAGTCTGTAAACTTTGTTTTTTCTCATCTGTGTAGGACAGATGACCATAATTCATTGCATCTAGGACAGATGCAAAGAAAACCCATGCAGAATGTGGTACTGTGTCAGGAGTATAGACATTGTCCACAAATGGCTATGGTTATTTTGAAACTTATCCATTTGATAAGTATAGATTTCTCCCTGTAGCTCTTGGTATAATCACTAAAGAATAAGCTATTAATGTAATAGGAATCAACTTGGCAACATTAAAGAACAAAAAGAAAACAAAATACATGAGCAACTGTGGAATCCCAGGAGATGGGGAAAGATTCCTGTGTTCTGAAATTCCATGGAGAATGGTTCTCCTGCACTGCCTGGAAATGACTGTGTATTGTGGTGTGGCCCGTTGTGAGTCTTGCTGAGAAACTTTAGTTGCTTTTGGAGGTATTTCAAATGAAATTATCAAATAGAAATATTTAATAAGTTAAAATATTAAAAAAGATTAAAATGGAAATATTTAATAGGCCAGGACTGTTTTTTCCAAAATATCAAGCATCTATAAGGAAATAAGCCAAGCAAAATGTTACTGAGAAAAATTAATAAAGATTTTAATAAATGGGAATACAGGGATGGGAAGTTTTATGTCTTTCCCAAGTCAATCTATAAATGTAATGCAATTCCTATCAGTCTTCTGAATGCATTTTTGGCAAATTGAAAATAATATTTCATATATTTCATCTAGAAGAATAAACATGTGAAATGAGCAAAAGTAAATTAAAAAAAATATTTAGGGCAATTTTGCTTTACCAGATATTAGAACATATTATGAAGTCACATTGTTCAAAATTGTATAGTAGAAACACAGGTTTATGGAAGAGATAATGAGATTATAAATAGACCTTAATCTATACAGTAATTTATCATATGACACAGGTAATGTTATATATGAAATAATTCACTGGCTCCTGGGACATTGCTTAAGTATTAGGGAAAGCAAGTTAGTTCTTTATCTTTTGAGGGTTGGAAAGTTCTTTCTAAATTCATTCTTTATCTTTTATGGGTTAGTCAGAAAACAACATGAATTTGCTCAAGGGTTTTGTATATATTAATTGTACTATAAACAAAATGCGGTCAGTGATTACTTACGACTGATGGTGGTTCTTTTACTATGTTTTTTTCAATTTTCTAAAATTTCTGAATTCCCTGCATTGAGCATGTTTTATGAGGAAAAATAAAGATAAAAAGGGGTAGAGGTACGTGTTCATTGTGGCATTATTTACGATAGCCAAGATAATGACAGCAGTCTATGTTCTGGCCACAGATGTGGTTCTGGCCACAGGATCAAGAAAAAAAATATATACATATTAAATGTTTTATAATACACACACACACACACACACAGGAATATTATTCAGCCTTGAAAAGGAAATCCTGTCATTTGCAGCAATGTGGATGAAGTGAATGAAACTGGAGGGCATTATTTTAAGTGAAATAAGCCAGACAGAGAAAGACAAATGCTGCATGGTATCATATCTAAGAGGAATCTAATATATCGAAAAAAAAAAAAAGCAAAACTGAAACCAAAAAAAAAACCCCTCAAACTGATGATAAACAAGAGTAGAAAGGTGATTGCCAGGGCCAAGGGTGTGGAGAAATAAGGAGAGGCTGGTACAGTGGGTACAAACTCTAAGTTACAAGATGAATAAGTACAGTGGTCACTAAAGTTGGTAACACTGCATTATACCAATGAAATTGTTAAGAGAGTAGAACTTAAAAGTTCTAACACACACATAAGAAAAGGTACACATATAAAGTGATGGAGGCTAACTACCTCTATGGGGGGTATCTTTTCACAATGTATATGTGTATCAAGCCATCAGGTTGTACACTTCAAAGATCTTACAGTGTGACTTGTCAATTGCAGCTCAATGAAGATGAAAAGGGGGAGGGGTAGTGTGTTGGTGCAGGACAGGGAGTGAGCACACACTGGTTCAATAAATACATCATGGGGTGAAAAGCTGTTGCTTTTTGAACAAAGTTGCTCTAGAACTTTTATGAACACACCTGTCCATAGGTGAGAGGACACACTGATCAAAGTTTACTGCTATGAGTGAAGGCCTGGGGGTGGGGCTCTGGGGAGCCATAGGTGGGGCATTGCTGCTGGGGGATCCCATCAATGTGAGGGCAGGAGAGCAGCCTGGCCTGGGCAGGTGTGGGGTCCAGAGAGAAGGGAGAGTAGACCCTCTTCACAAATTCTCCTCCCAGCCGGATAAGCTACAACTGGTCATTGTGTATTATAATTTAGCATTTACTGGATTAAATTTGCTGCTATTTTGCTAAGGAGTTTTAAACCTGTGTTCCTGGGGGATGTTGGTGTCTTTTTTTTCCCCCCTTGTAATATTTTTTGTCTGGTTTTGGTATGAGGGTAATGGTGGACTCATAACATGTATTGGTTAGTGTTTCCTCCCCTTCAAATTTTCGTATTACTTTATGTGGTAGTGATATTATTCATTCTTAAATGTTTCATAGAATTGACTAGAGAAGCCCTCTAGGCCTGGAATTTTCTTTCTGGGAAAGTTTTTAATTGATGATTTCAATATCTTTAGTAGGGACGTAGAGCTACTCAGATTTTCCTTTTCTCCTTAGTTTTAGTAATTTATCTTTCATAAATGTGTGGGTAATATTCTCTTATTGTCCTTTTAAAGCCTGTTGGATACAACGTGTAGTCCCTCAGCTTTCATTCATATTATTGTTAATCTCTGCTTTTCGTCTTGTTTTTGTTTCATTTTGTTTTCTTGTTTTGCTGCTCCCATAGCACGTGGAAGTTCCTGGGCCAGGGACTGAAGTCTCACCACAGCAGTGACCCAAACTGCTGCAGGGACAGCGTCAGATCCTCTTCTCGTTTCTTGATCAGCAAAGCTGGAGCTTTTTCAAAATTACTAATCTTTTTAAAAGGAAGCTTTTAGTTTTATTGTTTAATTCTTTATTGTTTGCTTACTATTGAGTTCTGGTTGCTCTTATCTTTTTTTTTTTTGCTATTTCTTTGGGCCGCTCCCGCGGCATATGGAGGTTCCCAGGCTAGGGGTCGAATCGGAGCTGTAGCTACTGGCCTACGCCAGAGCCACAGCAACGCGGGATCCGAGCCGCGTCTGCAACCTACACCACAGCTCATGGCAACGCCGGATCGTCAACCCACTGAGCAAGGGCAGGGACCGAACCCGCAACCTCATGGTTCCTAGTCGGATTCGTTAACCACTGCGCCACGACGGGAACTCCAGCTCTTATCTTTTTAAATTCCCATTTTCTACTTACTTTGACTCTGCTCTTCTTATTCTAAATTTTTAAGGTGAAAGCTTAAATTATTGATTGTGGAACTTTCTTCTTGTCTAGTACAAGTATTTAAAACTCTTAAGTTTCCTTTTAAAGACTATTTTAGCTCTTTTTCACACATGTTTATATCTTTGAATTTTACTTTTATTCAGGTGAATCATGTTTTCTGATTTTTCTTGTGACCTGCACTTTATTTATTTAGGAGCATGGGCCAATTTTTCCGAATAGTTGATGATTTTCCAAATATCTGTGTTTTTTTTACGCACTAATTTAATGGTCTGATTTCAGTCCTTTTAAATTTATTAGCAATTCTTTGATAGCCCAATACAGAGTGATTTTTGTGATTATTCTCTGAGTATTTGAAAAGTGTGTGGATTCTCCTCGATTGGGTGGAGGGTCTATAAATGTCAACAAGGTCAAGTTGAGAGGTGTTCACCTCTTCTGTGTCCTAACCCATTTCCCGTCCACTTGTTCTATCAAGTACTTAGTAGGAACATGAAAATCTCCAACTCTAATTTTGGATCTGTCTCTGTTTTCAGTTATTGCTGGTGTTGCTTTGTATCTTTTGCAAGTCTGTTACCCTGTAATATGTATCTAGGATGGCTCTGTCTTGCTCCCCCTTGTCTCTGGTAAGCTTGTTCCTTGTCCTGAAGTCAATTTTGTCTAATAAATAATAGCATAGCCATTCCTCTTGAATTTGGGGTCTCTAGTGATGCTCCCTCTTATATTCCTCTTGATGTTCATTCATGTCTTCTCTCTCTCTTTTTTTTTTCTTGGTTAATATAACGAGAAGTTTATCAATTTTATTTTTCAAATAATCAGCTCTTAGTTTTGTTGACTTTTTCTACTGGATTTTTTTTTTCTATATGTGTCTGTGTATGTTCCCTTGTTTGTCATTCATTATTGTCACTCTTGTTTTTTTCAAATGGAAGCTTAGATGACTGATTTGAGCCCTTTTTTCTCTTCTGAGCATGTAATGCAGTGATTCTTAAATGAGGGGTGGTTTTCCCACCTTCAGAGGGGATGTGTGGCAAGATCTGGAAACACTGTCATTTTTCTAGTCGGTGAGTAAAAGAGATGGAAAATTTCCTTATGGAATTCTCATTATAATTGGCGACATAAGCAATGGAGAAGATTAAAATATATAATGTAATGTCAGGTGGTGATGAAAATCAAAGCAGGATAAAGAAATAGAAAATGATGAATATGGGCCCGTTGAGACTGGGTAGTCAAAGAAGGCTCCTCTCATAGAGTGATATTTCAGGAGAGACCTGAATAAAATGAGGAAGGGAGCCGTATGGGTATCTGTGGTGATAACTTTCCATGCAGAGGAACAGCAACTGCAAAGACCCTGCGTTGGGAGGGGGTAGCTTGGAGGAGAAAGCAAGGTGACTAAGGGGGTGGGAAGCCTGATGAGCAGGAAGAAAGTGGTAGAAGACTCTGGATTGCTGTGGACCAGATGGTACTATGCTTTGCAGGCCATGGGAACGATCTCGGATTTTATTTTAAGCACCATGGGGAGTGAACATTTTGAGCGGTAGACACCACGAGGATCCCTGTGGTTGTTGGTTTGGGCGTAGAACGAAAGGAACAAACATGGAAACGTGGAGACCAGCTGGAAGTTATGGAAAGCCTCCAGGTGAGACGTGTTTGTGGTTTGAGCTAGAGGGAGAAGAGTGGAGACGGTTGCAATTCCAGATATATTTTGAAAGTGGAATTCTGAGACTTACTAAGGGATTGGATATGATATACTAGAGAGATCAGGGGGTCCAGGATGACTCCAGTATTTTTTTCCTGAGGACCTGAGTGAATGGAAGGGCCATTTACTGAAGTCAAAAGTTTGGATGTGGCTGCACGAAGTTTGCAAAGTCTATTGCTCATCCAAGTGGAGATGTCAAGAAGCAGTTGGTTAACAAGTTAAGAGACCAAGGAAAAATTCAGGACTGGAGATGTAAATTTGGGAGTTTCTCCATAATAAAATCTATTACTGTAATTTGGTACACTAATAGAGTAAAGCAGTAAAATCATTTATTTCTTTTAATAGCCATCTAAAAGCATTAAAAAAACTATCATCATATCATGATGAAAATAATAAGCTAGGGATAGAAGTGAATATGAAAAAAGGACAGCAAATATACAAAGTATTGGTTAAACGTAAGCACGCCCATTAAGCTTAGGAAACATAAAAGTGTTTCTATTATTCCACATTTTACTAGGTATTTTAGCCAAATAACAAAATAATATTGGGAAAAACAAAACTGTCTTTACTTGAAGATGATATGATTAAATTCTTCAAATGATTCCAGAGACTATTAACAATTGAACAATCAATTAACAATACATTAACACTGATAAAAGATTTTGACAGAGTGGCCGGATACAAGATTAATATGCAAAAGCCATGAGCTTTCCTACACACCAGCAGGAACCAAGTATAACGCACCTTGTTTAAAATAACAGCAACAACAAAAATCTATAAAATATTGTAGCTGGAAGTAAATAAATCTGACCATAATTATGACAAACTTTGTTGGACAATCCAACATTTAATAAATTAGGATTTGAATTTAAGTGGAAGATTACTTGGTGTTCATGATTGGGAAGATCTATTTTAAAGATGTTCCTAATCCCCAAAATTATCTAAAAATTTAATATAATCAAATTTGCAATGAAATCATTATGGAAATAGGCAAGCAGATTCTAAAATTCAAATAGAAGATAAATGGTTGTAGACAGCCATGCAATTTTGAAAAAGATGATCAAAAGAATGAACTTTAACCATCTGATGTCAAATTTATGAAGCTCTAATCATTAAAGAAGTGAGGTTTTTCCTAAGAATATACAAATAGATGGAAGAGACTAAAAATTCCAGAAACGAATCCTTATATATATCTTGGAATTATGAGATGCGCTAATGTTTGAAATTAGTGGAGATAGAAAGGGGCTTTGAAGACATTGGGAGAACTGGTCCTACATGTTAGATATCTAACTTACAAAACTCACACAATGAAGTGGATACATTAAAAACATAAATGCACATACACACATAGAAATAAGCATGCCAAAAAGCCTTACAGAATTTATTTCAATAATTATGAAAATATGGAAAAGATGGGGAAATTTGAAAGTACCAAATTTTTAAAAATGCATATAATCAGGAAACATGTCAAATTTAAGGTGATACTGGGAGAAAATGTTTGCATCAAATATGGTGCAGATAATTCTCAAAAGTAACATGAGAATGTTTATAAATCAATAAGAAAATTGAAGCCATCTAACAGAAAAAAAATACTGAAATTATTTAAATAGTTTAAAGAAAGTCAGGTGTTCCCATAATGGCTCAGTGGTTAACAAACTCGACTAGTATCTATGAAGATGAAGGTTCGATCCCTGGCCTCGCTCAGTGGGTTAAGGATCTGGCGTTGCCATGAGCTGTGGTGTAGGTCACAGATGTAGCTCAGATCCTGCTTTGCTGTGGCTGTGGTGTAGGTCAGTGGCTACAGTTCTGATTGGACCTCTAGCCTGGGAACATCCATATGCTGCGGGTGAGGCCCTAAAAAGACAAAAAAAAAAAAAAGAAAGAAAAAAAGAAAAAAAAGAAAGAAAGAAAGTCAGCCAATTTGGAGGGCAAAGAGAAAATTTTTCTCCTGTTATAGGACTTCTGGGATTTATCATAGAGAAACATTAGAAATCAGCACAAGGAGCTATAACCAACCATATATACTGAAACACTGTTGGTAAACGGGAAAACGAGAGGCTAAATAGATGACTAATGAACACTATATGAAAATTGTTGACTACATCATAGCATGGAATGTTACATCACTTTTTTATTTTTTAATTTATTTCTTCTTTTTATTTTTTCATCTTTTTTGTCTTTTCTAGGGCGGCACCTGCGGCATATAGAGGTTCCCAGGCTAGGGGTCTAATCTGGCCTCCACCACAGCCACAGCAACGTGGGATCTGATCCGCATCTGCGACCCACAGCTCATGGCAACGCCGGATCCCCAACCCACTGAGTGAGGCCAGGGATCAAACCGGCAACCTCATGGTTCCTAGTCGGATTCGTTAACCACTGCACCACAACGGGGAACTCCTACATCACATTTTTAAAGGTCCATAAAAGTTTTATATTGTTTTATGCAACTGGTATAATAACTAAGCATTCTTTGTGATGTAATCAAAAGGCAATTTTGGGGGGTTAATTTCCTCTCTCCTTGGATGACAGTGACAGCAGGTTCCAGGCTGTCTGTGTGCTGTCAGGTGAAGAAGGGTCAAGGGGATGATGGAATGGGTTTCACTCCAGGAAAACCACTGTTGGAGAAGAAACTCTCTCTATGAATCTCTTCACTCTCTTCTCCCGAGGCTCATTTTTCTTTGACGCTCATTACAGGTTTTTCATGCAGGGGGACTTGTCTCCCTCTCAGTGGGGTCCTCTGATACGTACCAAGTTGGCATCTTAAATGACATCAAATCCGTAAGAAACTCACTTTGACAATCTGTTGGGTTTAAAAAAAAAAAAAAGTTGAGGATGGTTCCTCCTTTTTTTCGTCTTCTGTTTAAACCAGCATCACTACTCCATATGCCCAGCTTACATGCTGCCTACCTCTCAAGTCACTTCCAAGCCCCCAGTAGGGTGAATTTTGTCTTTTCTCTTGGATGCCTTGATGCATTGGATATGGCCTTGTTATTGCATTTGGTGTCATGTATTTAGCTCTGTGAGTCTTTTCTTCCCCATTAAACTATAAACCTCTGGAGGGCAGAGGCTGTGCCTGATTTAGTTATGGTCTCTGTGACATATTTCACAGCCTTAGGCGCTCAATAAGTAGAATTTTAAGACTCCTTGGACCCTCAGTCTTGGCTCAAGGAAAGGCTTGGGAAATCTGGCTTCTTCAGCATGAGTGTAAATTGAGATTGAACTTTTTAAGCACCCTATAGTTAGGAAATGGAACCCTTCATATTAGCAGATACATTTAATAAATGACAAATAACATTAAACACAACATATTACATGTGCAATGTAGCATGGGTGATGCTGAAAATGATTTTCCTGAATGCTGGGCTCTAATCAAGGTCTCTAATGCTGCATTAACATGACTCCTTTAGCTTAATAGATCCTTTTGATGTCTTTTAGACATTTAAGAAATGGAATAGACTCAGCCATATCCTAGCTGAGAATGCTTGTGGCTAATTTCCCCCTGAAACTCAAGAACATTTTCCAAAGCATCCTATGAATTCCTGGATTCACACCGATAAAAGAGAAGAGAGGTCTTTGGTGGGTGATCCAGACCCACTTTCCCCATTCAATGTCAATGTCCCATTGTCCAAGTGCATGCCCTCTTCCTAACTCATCTCTGAAAAATAGACCCGTCAAATCCTTGGCATTTTGTTGCAAGTTGTTGATGGTGGTTTTACTATTGTTTATCCATGGAATTGCCAGAGAACTTTCTCTGTCTTAAAAATTATTTGGTTATTTCCTTCTTTGCTAATGTGGGCAAAACATTAATGCACATGGGAGGTGCAAGAGGAGTCTTGCGTGGATGATGTGTTTCGTTCGAAGCTTGCAGAAAAAAATAATGCATTTCCTTTGACCAGCCTCAGGCTCTCTGAGATTAGTTTTAGATTCATAGACTGTGGTCAGGCATTGACCATGTGGTTCTGGCCTCTGCACATGCAGGAAAATGTCCTTTCCCCCCAGGCAGGGTTTTTGTTCCATCACAGTTGTCCCAATGGCATTAGATGAAGAAAATAACTTTAGACAAATATCATCCACAGCCGTTTTCTCCTTGCAGGAAGGAGGTAGAAAAGCTGTGGAAGGTGGTTCTCTATAGTCTATGGCCAGACGGCGGAACCTTGCAGATGCATCTTGCAAGTGTGGCCGGTCGTGTGGCTGGAAGTCTGATAATGAGGCTCTGCATCTGAAAAAATGAGTCTGCAGATTCATCTGCCAGTATCATTTGTGAGGTTGATTCATCCACACTGGATAATCTTGAGTTTGGGCATCTTTGGGCATTAAGAGAACAAGCTCCTTCCCTGGTGTCCCAGTCCTGGATTCTACCTTTGGTCTGATACATCCTTGCTCCTGACCTTCAACTGGTCACTCTTGTTTCCTGGGCTGAAAATAATTATTCCCTCCCCATTAGTGTTTTACAAACAAATAAGATGATGTGTATGGGTGCACTTTGAAAAAAAAAATCAAAACACTCAAGAAGGAAATGGTTAATATCATCCATATTAAGCCTGTCACTATGGACACAGTGATAACGTAAATACTTGGTATTGCCTTGTCCACCGCCAACTTTCCACAGGGCTTTGACAAGCTTGAGCTTATTTTTTTTTTCTTTGAACACCATTGATGTGCTCTCCACCTGAAACTGCAGGAAGAGAGGAGAAGGACAAGACAAGTGATGGGGAAGCTATGGTCTCAGCGAGCACCTGTCTTAGCTGGGGAGATAGCGCTAGCTATGTGTAACCATTTGCATCATCTTATTTAGACTGATAAGGTTTACTTGATGCATGAATGATACATGCCTGTATGCTTTGGGTGAACAGGTGGAGGCCAATCCAACCATTCCATTCTTGGACCGCAAGTGTCTATTTCCACTCAAAATCCACGATCATCTACCCTAGAAGATCTCTTAAGCAAGCTAGGCTCTTCTGCTAGCTTTCTTAGACTTATTTGCTTTCTTAAAGACATTTCCAAACATGCCTACTCACTTCATATGTTTGATTTACCCCTCTTAGCAGATGGCATCTCCTCTTGAGCATGTAGAAAACATGACAAAGCAGCTACACATCCTGAGGCCAAGCCCCACATCACCTGCACCTGCACCTGCACCGAACCGCTCCCTCCTCCCTTCACACTCCTCTACCGTGGTTTGGAGGATGCTCCTCCTCCTCTTTGAGGTGGATGCTCTCTCCCGTCACCATCCAAGCTTTGAGTTCCATCCCAGCTACCATTACAGGCGCCTGAGACTATGTATGAATTATCTTTCTTATCTCTACAACTACTCCTGCCCCCCAGTGGGAACTACTTACTAGCGGGAACACACTCAAAATTCCTATCTTTTTTTTTTTTTTTGTCTTTTCTAGGGCCACTCCCATGGCATATGGAGGTTCCCAGGCTAGGGGTCAAATCGGAGTGTAGCCACCGGCCTATGCCAGAGCCACAGCAATGCAGGATCCGAGCCGCCTCTGCCACCTACACCACAACTCACGGCAACGCCAGATCATTAACCCACTGAGCGAGGCCGGGGATCGAACCCACAACCTCATGGATACTAGTTGGAGCAAACCCTCTTTTGAAGACCCAGGAAACTCCTTAACCCTTGGAGTGAAGGTGGGGCTCTGGAGCCTGGATCAAGGTGGGGAGGTGAAGACAGCATCACAGAAACCTTGACAAAAGCATCTGTCACGCCCTCCATCAACACCTTGCCATGAATTCTCAAACTCTTAGCATGGCCTTTGGGGTTCTGTACCATCTGGTCCCAGCTGACCCACCCTGTCTTGCCCCAACATTTCCCTCACTGTCTTGCCTCCTTCCTCCACCCTAAAGGAGCCACTAGACTTCGCCTGCCCAGGACCCCAGCCTATCTCAGCTCCATGTCACCCCTAAAGGGGAGCCTCCCCTAGTGCCCTCTGGCTAAGCTACATTCTGCCCGCACATGCTTTCATGGGGCTGAGTCCTGTCTTTAACACCATTTGCTATTAGACATGCATCAAGATGGTATTCTTGATAAATGGGTATTTCTCCAGCTAGCTTGTGTACCCCAAGTGTTGTTGAAACCATCCAACTCAGATGGGGCTTGAACCTGGCCAAAACCCCGACCGGGACTTGAACCCACTGTCTTTTCATTAGAAATCACACACCTGGTCTCAGGACTTACTGACAATCAGGTTCTTGATGTCTCAGCATAGAAGGAATTCAGCAAGAGGCAAAGTGACAGGTAAGAAGTCGGTTTAGTGAGAGACAGAGTGCGGGCCATCTCAGAAGGTGAGATGCCCAGAAATATGGGGTGATGAGCGTTCATGGGCTGAGTAATTTCATAGGCTAATAAGTGTGAGGATTATCCCTCCCATTTTGGGGAAAGAGGTGGGGGTTTCCAGGAATTGGTCCACGGTCCACTTTTTGCCCTTTTATGGTTGGCCTCAAAATGGTCACGGTGCTGGTGAGTGTGCCATTTAGCACATGTGAATATACTTCAGTGAGCCTATAATGAGGTTCCATGTCCACTGGATATGGAATCTTCAACCACCTTAGACCTAATGGGTACTAACCATTTTTCGTCGTGTCCTCAAAGGCTGTGTCATGCTTTCAAAGGTTGTGCCCTGCCCCCTTCCCTCCTGTTTCCTTTTGGTCTCTGTTTTATGTGCATTTACCTTCTCTACCCTAAATCTTAGTACCCTTGGTCAAATCATAGATCTTTCCAAGAGCCAGTTCCTGGAGAAGAGCAGGGTTTTGTCCTATTGCCTGCAGTTGGGGGGATGACCGATGAACAATGTGTAAACTGTAAAGTGCTAACCAGATGGGCAGGATGATGCTTCCCATCCTCTGAGCAGCTCCCTCCCATTCTGACAGCTCCCTGTCGGCCTCTTTCTCTGAGACCTTTCCGCTCCTCTCCCTTATCCGTGAAGTCTGTTGTCCAGGGATATTAGGAATTCAGTCTTCAAACTCACTTGCCACGTTCCTCCCTGCAGGCTACCTTTGGTTAATGTTTTTTGCGTTGATGTTTTGTTTTACTGGCGAGTCCGACAAGTCACTATTGCGCACGCCCGTGCTCCACGAGGTTTTATTGTCTTGTGTTGTTTACGCCTTGTCTGTGACAGGTACTAGCAGCACTTACTACCCTGTGACTTTCCAGCAGTGAAGATAATAGAGGAATTTCATACAGGTAAAATAATTAGTGGTTTAAGCAAAAAAAAAAAGAATACAATTTGTCACACAGAATATTAGCCTTTTTTTTTTCTTCTGGTGTGTCAGTTTCTGAGGTTACGAAGACAGATTACACATAATTTTATCCTTTTAACTATGAATTAATGTTTCCCAGTTGCTCCCTGACAGCAGGTGGTCCTGACTCTGCAGATGAGCATGTCCAGCTCCAGGGGTCAGCGTGACTGCCCGTGACCTGGGTGTTTTGAACAAATCCTGAGTCATTTTTTAAAAATTTATTTTAGCTGAAGTATAGATGATTTACAATGTTGTGTTAATTTCTACTGCACAGTAAAATGATTGTTATACATAGTTTTTTTTTCATAGTCTTTTCCTTTACAGTTTATTGCAGGATAGTGAATAAGCTTCACTGCGCTATATAGTAGGACCTTGTTGTTTATTCATCCTATGCAAAATACGATTTTGCATCTGCTAACCCCAAACTCCCAAACCATCCCTCTTCTGTCTCTGTGTTTTCCTTCCTTGCGGTGGACAGTATTGATCCAAGAATGCTTCTCATCTTGTGTGTGCGCCCCCTCACCCATGGTGCGGTGGCTCTCTCCTGCCTTCAGGGTAGAGACAGACAGCAGAGAATGGCAGAACTCAAAGAAGGCTTGGAAATTTTGCCTGACCTCGAAGAAAACAAACCAAAAACCAGAATGTCCCATTAAAATTGAATTTCCAATCAGGGGGGAGTAAAGTCTTAGTAGAAGCAGGTCCCATGAAATATTTGGGATGTACTTATGTTAAAGAATTATTCATTGCTGGTCTTGAAATTCCAATTTAGCAGAATGTCCTCTATTCTATGTGGCAACCCTAGTCCAACACCCTCTGTTCGAAAGGTGAGACCAGGGATACTCTGGTTCGGGGCTATTTCCAAGACCTCACACATTTACCGAGTCAGACTTTGGAGGTTTCAACTTTGTTTTCTTCCTCTGTGCACTTTTATCTATCTGGGGATGCTTGGCTGGGGGGAGGGGGAGGAGGAAAGTGGGTTTCCCTACACCTGTGCTTTAAAATCTCTGAGCTGGGGAGTGAGACGCTGCTCTATTATTTTATTGTATTTATATATGAAGTGTAGTCGATTTACAGTATTGTGTTAGTTTCAGGGCGACAGCGAAGTGATTCGGTTTTTTTTTTTTTTCAGATTATCTTCCATTATAGGTTATAATAAGATAATGGAATATATCCTGCACTATATAGTAAATCCTTGTTGCTCACCTATTTTATGTATATCCGCTGTATCTGTTGACCCCTACTCCTAATTTGTCCCTCCCTGGAACTGACCTCTGGCTAAGATTCTGATAAGGACTCTGCCCACGGTCTCCCTCCCCGACACGGAAACTCTCCCTATAAGGGCTTCTAGTCCTGCACCTGTACCCTTAAGCCCCAGTGTTTCATCTGTTCTCTCCCCTCTGGCCCCCAACACTCTTCTCTTTCCTTCTTTTACTTCCTCCTTAAGAAGGGATCAACTTCATCCTCAACACTTCTGGAATTGGAATTGGCCTCGTTTTGTCCTTGAAGGTGCTAGAACCAGCAAGCTCCCCACAGAGAATACAATGGGCGTGGCTTCAGGGCAGGGGGCTCTTCCAGGTGGTAATTTACAATCACGAATATTCCTCTGTGCTCCATCCTTTGTCCACAGAGCTCAGAAACCCACCCAAGCAGCCCTGGGTTACCAGGAGGGTGAAACTCTTAGTCGAGGAATATTTTAGGAAGTGGAAGTGGACAATTATGTGTCATCTGTGTGTGTGTGTGTATTTGTCTATAAACAAACAAACAAACAACCCAGCTCTGATTATAACCACCCCATTTCCTGATAATAAATAACTCAAGTCTTTAAAGAAACTGCTCTCATGACAGAGCAGCCCTGGCAGAAAGCAACCCAGGTGATAAACCAAACCGTGGAAGACCAGGTAGCATTTCCTCCGAAAGACTGGCCAAGAGCGACCCCAGAGGCACAATTAGGGACAGAAGATTTATGAACTGGCACAGGGTGTGGGGATTTAGGGTTCTCTTTTCTGTGGGTCAAAAGAAAGGAGAAAAGAAAAGAAAAGAAAAAAAATATATATATACAAAATGAAAAATGGAAACCAAACGTTTTCATGCCACACAACAATGTGCCTTGCCTTCTTGCCATGGAGCATGGTGGCTGCTTGACAATAAGTAATAATGAGTTACATTGGCTGAAAAATGGTCGGAAAGGTGGGTTGCAGCCCCCCGACTCCCAGCCAGCTTCTATTCACATTGTGTCTGCGTTCCTAGGTACAGGAAGGAGAAAATGAAAACAGATTAGAGGCACAAGGCTAGGAAAGGATGATATTAAGGAGAATGCTCATGGGGTGGGGTTGGTGCAGGTGGTCACATGGGGTGGGGCACAGAGAAGAGAGTTTTGTCAATGGGGAAAAAGGGCTTCTGGCTTGTGAGCCAGTAAGAGTCTTTTCTTGCTGCCCATGGGAGTGAAGAGCAAGGATCTTTTTCGTGACTCATGAAGAGTCTTCTTGATTCAACAAATGCTCTTGACTTAAGACACTCCCCTAAGACCCTGGGAGAGTTCTTTGGAGCTCAGCACTCTCCTGCACCTGGGATGGGCAATGGGTCTTGAGCTTCTGGTGACACAGTGGTACCCAAGCTCAGGCCACATTCCATCCTCCCTGCTTCCTTGCATTTGCCCACCACCACCAGCCTGTGTTTGAATGAGCAGTGGAATTGATAAATTCACTCCCAGCTGGTAGTAGACAGGGGACAACAACACGCCGCTACCGGCTCGTCTCTTCCTCAAAATTCACGTCTGTGCATCTGCTTTCCTCTTGACTGAGAAAGCCTGCCACTCAGCCTGTCCCCGGAATGGTTGGTTCCGATGATGCCCCTGGACTGAGTCTGAGGGAAGGTTCGTGCACACGTGAACCGCACACATACAGATATGTGTGTGTGCATACATGCACACACGTAGGGCCAGACATTTGCTCTGCCTGTGTTCAGGAGGCAAATGTTGCAGAGTGAGCTCGCCATGAATTTTTGATCGGGTGCTCTACGCCATTATCACATCATGAATATTGGTGAATCTCACTTTAACTTAGGGATCATTCCGGGGTAAAAATGCCATTCATCAGAATTTTGGAGAGGAAAGTTCCCGTGGCAATCCATTCGCAGGGATGGAGATGTATGTGTATGAGCAGTGGAAATTGAAAAACTGTGTTAAGTGGTTGAAGAGCCTCCAGCAGGAGATGGGGACCAGCCACTTGGGCAGTGCTGTCAGTGGATGTTGCCTGGAGAATAAAAGCCTCGTTTCACAGCCTCGGGGAGGGGACTCTGGCAACACAGAGAAGAGTGTCTGTGTCTTCCTTTGGCCTATCAAGGGCAGGGGATGTGTGACCTCTGGAGACACGGTTATGGGATGGAGCCAGCCTGAGGGGAAATGGAGGGTGCAAGCCCCAGGTTTCGGGGATCCCAGTGAATGTGTGTGGGGTGGGGGCTGAAGGTCATTGCAGTGGTGAGGCAAGGGAGGCAGACTTCTAAGCAGATTGTCACACGTGGGACCACAGGCAGGAGGAAGAATCAATCTCCCCAATGCAAGAGCATTCCAGCTGAAAGGCAGGTGGTTAAGGACGCTGATCATTGTCGTGGGCAAGGTGAGGCAGTGAGCAGGCTGCAGATGCTCGAGCCTTTTCGGTGGAGCGCCCTCTATATGCATGTGGCTGCAGGATCTGCAGCTAAGTCCCACTCCTGGATGGAGACATGGAAATAGGGAATGGAAAAGGGTAGAGGCTTCATTCAGCAAGATGCTTTCTGGGCAAGTGACAGAAACCTGAAATAAAGGGAGTCCTCCAACACTCATAACTTAAAGGATAGCAACAGTGCTGCCTGCAGGTCCAGCGGCCTCAGGGCTGAGACAGCCCTGTCCATCTCTTAGCTCTGTTAACAAGATGGCTGCAGCAGCTCCAGCCTTTGTACCCACCTTCAAGTGTAGCCTGGAGTAGAACAAGAGCCTCTGAGCGGCATTCCCACAGACAATCTTTTTATATCTCGTTGGCTCTAACTGGGTCACTTGTCTAATTCTAAACCAATCACTGTAGATAGATGAATGTGAAGTGCTGATTGCCTGAAATACAGTCTCCTGATCCACCTCTGAGCCTCCTATTGGACCACTTGTAGAAATGGGCAGGCGTGTTGGAAAAGGGAGTTTCTAAGAGCAAAACCAGGAAACGGGGGTACCATTTCCAAGGGAAGGGTGAATGGATACACAGGAGGAGGGGCATGGAATGGGCATCCAGGAACCTGGCTATAGGTTCCTATCCAGGAACCAGCTCCATCACAAAGTCTGTGTGAGCCTTGATGACCTTCTGGAACTATTTCCCATCCAGGATGACCACTGAAGTCCCTTTCAGCTCTGTGCCTTTATTGCACTTTGAGACTCTGATTGGTTAGTGTGAGGTAATAGGGTGGGAATTCTGGGAATCTCAGTCATCACTTTTCTGATTCCAAAGGGTCTGTGGTCTATGTGCTGGTGGTCAGCATGCACCTTCTTTCCTCTGGCAGCAGGGGCTGGGGGGCCTAAAATTCTGCAAGACAACTCAAGGATATGCGTCAGAATATCATCTGTAGCCCTTGGGGAGGAACTAAGGACCCCTGACTTTATTTCATTACTAAACTACTATTATTTTCTCTTGCTTGATTGCTTTCCTTTGTTTTTGCATTTTGTCACATCTCTAATTATGAACTGATAAAATTTTCTCTTAAGAACTCCTTCTCCTCAGAGGCTAAAGTCTTTCTACAGATAAGAATCTGGGGACATGTTGAGGTCTGTCTCCAGGAAGGTCCTGCAGGATCCTGCTCAGTTGCAAAGGCGCTTTTATCCAAAATATATAAAGAACCATTATAATCCAATAATAAAGATAGCTCAGGGAGTTCCTGTTGTGGCTCGGTGGTAACGAACCTGACTAGTATTCATGAGGATGTGGGTTTGATCCCTGGCCTCACTCAGTGGGTTAAGGATCTGGCATTGCCCTGAACTGCGGTGTAGGTCACAGATGTGGCTTGGATCTGGCATTGCTGTGGCTGTGGTGTAGGCTGGTAGCTGCAGCCCCAATTCGACCCCTAGCCTGGGAAATTCTATATGCCGTAAAATGAAAAAAAAAAAAAAGATAGCTCAATTAAAAATAGGCAAAGGAACATAATTTTAGTTCGTAAAAAAACTCAGTGTTTCAAAGTGCAGTAAAGTGAACCATTATAAAATATGGTATGCCTATGTGCATTTAGTAAAAATTCATTTAAAATGACAGATAACTCTTATTTAATGTAAGGTAAATGAACTAGCAATATGATGTTTTCAAACTTGTTAGATATCATTTTATTGGTATCCTTTTTACTAGTCTGTCAGATTATCCGGGGTTACCATAACTTGACATGGTTAATTAGGCTTGAGAACTAAGAACTAAGAAATTTTAGGTAAAATGATTTTTTTTTTTGTCTTTTTGCTATTTCTTGGGCCGCTCCCACAGCATATGGGGGTTCCCAGGCTAGGGGTCGAATCGGAGCTGTAGCCACCGGCCTACGCCACAGCCACAGCGACACGGGATCCGAGCCGCATCTGCAACCTACACCACAGCTCACGGCAACGCCGGATCGTTAACCCACTGAGCAAGGGCAGGGACCGAACCCGCAACCTCATGGTTCCTAGTCGGATTCGTTAACCACTGTGTCACGACGGGAACTCCGGTAAAATGATTTTTAAGTGACAATTTAAGCTTGATCTTTCTGGCTTCTACCTATATTATCTCGTTTAATGTATTACATGTTATACCAAAGTATAATTAGATACAAACTTACTACCTTACAGTAATCGTGACTTTAGAAAAAAACACATAAAATTTTGAAATGTCTTTTGTGATGGAAAATGTGGATGATCGCTAAAGCAATAAATGTATTAATTACAATTAAGATTAAACTAAAAACAATAAAAATAGGCAAAGAATCTAAACAGGCATTTCTCCAAATAAGATACACAAATGGTTGATAAGCACGTAAAAAGATACTTCTCACCATTAGTCACTGGGGAATTGCAACTCCAAACTGCAATGAGATATCACTTTCCAACCCCAACAACTGATTGTACACCCTTGCCCAGGCCCCCTCAATGACTCAGCGTACTGAGAGGGTAAAGGCCAGACTCCCTAAAACATCTTAGGTTATATGGACCCCGCTCCCACTTTTCCAGTTCTGTCTTCCATCCCTCCCCACAGCACCCTCCTACCAATTCTTTAGAATTCTCTGACTGCTTCCCCCTCCGGACTTGGCTTTGCAGGTCCAGGACCAGAGGTCCCCTCACCTAAGCATCTTTCTTTGGACCTGGCTTGCATGTTCCTCCTTTATGCATCTCATCACTGACGTGCTCTGAGCTGTAGATTTCTTGCCTTTTTTTTGTTTTGCTTTGTTTTGTTTTCCATGATAGCCCAGGAACACCTGGAGGGCAGTTTCTGGTCCTGGAGCTTTGTTCCCCCCAGAGGGCTCAGCAGGAGCGAGTGGTCTTTGGGGGTGACTGAGGCTACCTCCTTTAGAATGGCCTGTCCCTCTGTGGCACTCATCCTGGTCTCCATCCACCAGTAGCCAAGAGCCTCGGGTGCTGCCAGGGGTGTGACTGGCCAGAGGGTGGACAGAACCCTCCCTGGAGGTCAGGTCGAGAAGCAAGAGGTGGCAGACGTGTGGTCATGGTTAGCCTTTTTAGAAACAGAGGGACTTAGAACAGAAGCACAGTCAAAGAATCAGCAGGCCACATGCAAAAGAGAGATGACCTTGAGTCTTAGCGGCTGCCTCTCTTGGGAGAAAGAGGGCTGGGGACTTTCTAACTGTGATCTCCGGAGCCACGTGCAAGTACTACTGGCAGATCATTAGTTAACAGAGTAACAGGGAGATGCTTCTGCCCTATTGGAGGCCTGAGTGGGAGAAAAGCCGTAAAACCAAGCTCTCCAGTCAGGGGCCCCGTTTTATTAGGGGTTAATTTGCTGTTCACCCCCTAAGTGCACCTGCCTTGCACATCAGTGTTTCACAAGCAGTTGTCTTATCCTCCAAAACATAGGCCACTGTAACTTCCATGAGGACTCCTCCTTGGTATTCTCTCTAGAAAAGTGAGGGGTCTGCAGCCCCTCTTGCGTCTGTCTCTTTCAGCCCTTCCACCTCTGGACCTTGGCTGTAGTTCATCCTTAGCTTGAGAGACCCTGGGGTGCAGGGGTAACATCTCATTCCACTGCACCCCTCCCCCAGCCTGGCACAGCAGGCACCCATGACATACCTTACATCATCGGAGGCCATGGCAACCCTGCGAAGTGGATGCCAGTCATACACAAGGGGAAATTGAGCCCGCAAGGCTGTTGGGCCCAGCAGATGCCTGCGTTCTGGGCACCCTGTGGGGCTTTGCATACACAGGACGTTTTATCAACTTAAGATTTTCGGAGGAAAAATTTCTCTGCTTAGAAAGTGGCCTTGGCAGCATGCCGCCCTTGGGCTATGGGGGAAACTGTGGTGAAGCTCAGGTGAGAGGTTGGGTGACCCTGAGACCCCACCTGAGGACAGAAAGGTGAGGGGGCATCTGGGGCCTGGGAGAGGGAAGCTGGGCAAGGCTGAGTGCAGGCTCCTTTGCTAGACGTGGAAGAGACAACACACACTCGCACACTCACACACACACGCACACACACACCTCCCTTTTCTGGGACCCTTCAGTGCTGACTGTCACCTGGAATTGTTCTGACCACCTGTCAAGGCCTTTCAGCATCCTTTGGTGGCAGAGGTGGGCTTGCTTATGGTGCATCGGTCACACAGCCATTGGAAAACACACAGCAGCCCCAGGGACGTTCCGCGCAGCCTCTCAGTAATTGGGAAGCATTTTCATCATTCCCGTCCTGCAGGTTCTGAGTTGACCACTGTACAGACCAGACATTAGGAAAAACAAGGTTTGAAAACGTCAATGTTAGGATCTGTTAAATCAAGGGTGTTTCATTCTGATTTAAAGAGTAAGACCATGCTTTTCCAAAGACATTCTCTGTAGGATAGCGTTGGACAGTGAATGCCTTGAGTGTAGCATTTGGGGTTTCCTTTTTAAACCAAAGTAAGTCATGTATATGTTCAGAACATTTGAAAATACCCATAAAGATGAAAAAATCACATTACCCCTAATAATCGCCCCCAGAGACAAGTACTCTTAATATTTTGCTGCAAAATTTTTTAGATCTCTCTCTCTATATATGAATAGAGCTGTATATTTCATAGGTGGTAGACATTTATACAAGTCACTTTATACAGTATATTTATTTGTTTGATTTTAAAATTTGCCTGATGGACACTCTTTAAGATATAGTCATATAATTTCGATCCTCTGTGACTGTCCCAAGAAAAATCTTTTGTCCCTGACTTTGAGACCTATGTGTCCATTGTCCCAAGACCTTTGAACCAGGAGACACCCTGACTTGTTCTTCCTGTACCCGAGCCTTTTTTACTGGTAAAAGAAAATAGGGAGAATTGTGACCACACACAATTAAGGAAATTAGCTAGTTAACATCTTTTAAGGGATGTACGAGGGATTTATGTCTGGATCAGGGAAGATCCTATTGTATAATTTTCTTTTCCCAAAGAGTTGGTTAACAATTCAGTTACTTTGGGGGATGCAAAAAAAAAAAAATCTAACTTGACCTCTGTTGATTTTTATTAAACTCTCTGGTCTAAATACTTCGTCAATGAGAGCAATAAGAAAAAAAAAAGTCTACCCCTGCCTTTCAAAGACCTGACTTTGCAAAGCCGTGGACCCACGATCTCCTGAATCTTTAATCGGAGAATGATTTTCAGACTAATATTCGAACTCAAGTACAGAGACATTTCCCACCGTCCATCCAAACAAAATGAAGTCAGCTTTGACTGTGCAAAGTGTCGATGAATTCTTCAGAGTAAATCAGCCTTGTCAGGGTGATGCAGAACCGTCAGCTCTTTGTGACATAATATAATATGAAATGATATTGAACAACATGCGTTTGGCACTAAATTGTTAGCGGGTTTTAGCTTTGACAGCAGCAAGTTTATTGCTTTAATCCCAAGGTCTTTTAACCCTCTTTGACATAAATTGAGGTTGGCTTTTGTGAAAAAAAAACTCCACTTTACTCTCTCTTCCTTTACCTAAAACTGCTTTTAACAATTTATGCTAGTACATCAGACACTCATTTTGAGTGACAAAGAGGAGAGGAAAAAAAGATCTATTAGAAGAGAAGGGAGAAAAGGCCAACTTAGGCTAAGCAGTCTGTACCTCTTTGGGTACCCACATCACAGCTCTCCTCAGGTGAATACAGAGTTTAAGTTGTAATGATGTGTGGCTCCTGCAAGTACCGCGAGGCAGAGCAGCAGGCAAGGTGGAGGAACAAAGCCTCGTAATTGGAAACAGAAGCCGGGTTTTACATTTTTGTGCCAATTGAACATGTTTCCATATACGGGTTCGTGCCTTCCTCCACCACTTACCCCCGCCCCCATTTTCAAAGATCAAAGATGACTTTTACATCAATAGTTTGGAAACACTGATTTAGTCACTACGGCGTATAAACAGAGACCCCTCAAATGGTACACGGTCATGGTGGCACCCGATGGCCAATGGGCTATGGTGTCATAGGACGGGAGGATTGGAGAGAGTGCCAAGGTCAGTCTCCCTCCCAGGACTGGCATCTCTACCAGGGACCCTGCACACCTTCCTGGAATGCTTTTGGAGTGGGCATTCCCTGCCGTATAAGAAAGCACATGTGGTCCACCCCAGGCCTCTCTGTTCCCATTGGGCTGGTGGATCGGTGGATGCTCCTGGAATGAATCAACCACACAACCACCCCATGAGCCCACTGATCTCTGAACGCAGTGGCATTTTTCCATTTCCTAGATTTTTTTTGGTCTTTTTTCCTTTTCTAGGGCCACTCCCGTGGCATATGGAGGTTCCGAAAGCTAAGAGTCTAATCAGAGCTGTAGCCACCAGTCTATGCCAGAGCCACAGCAACACAGGATCTGAGCAGCGTCTGCAACCTGCACCACAGCTCACGGCAACACCAGATCCTTAACCCACTGAGCAAGGCCAGGGATTGAACCCTCAACCTCATGGTTCCTAGTTGGATTCGTTGACCACTGAGCCACGACAGGAACTCCCATTTCCTAGATTTAAAAGTTCTGATTTCCTTTGTCTCCGGAAGTATACCCTCAGGCATTTCACCTAAAGAAGTAGTCAGAAAAATGGCTGTAGAGGTGTGGAGACAGCAGTAGATGATGGTAATTAGAAATCTTGGCTGCAGCACCGGACAGACCTAGGTTGAAATTCCAGCTCTGCTCCTTGCCCAGGATGTCACAGCCAGTTAGTTACTTAAAAATCTTTACGTTCATTTTTCTCATCCATAAAATAGAGAAATGAGCGACGTCTCCCTTCTAGAGTTGGAGGATTAAAAGAGAAAGCAGAGAGAATGCTTCTCTGGTACCAGGTCTTTGCTTTTTAGTTTACCCTTGTAGCATTGTTTATAAATGTGAAAATCAGAACCAACCTACACTCAGTAGTAAACACCGGTACAGGAATGCCGTGTGGCCATTCTGAATAAATTTTTATGCACACTTTATAGACAACGTAGACTTGCCAGTTGAAGACATATTGTTATGTATGATAACAATATATATCGTTAATTGAAAAAAAGCAGATTAAGGAATCATATGATCTTCCTTGTACAAACAATCCATCATACAATACAATGTGTAAAAACTTGAAGGGAGGTGTATCTCTGGCTGTTGAGGTGGTGCTTTCTGAGTTTTCATTTTTTTCTTTGGCCTATCTGGAATTTCCATCCTTTACTATAGCATATATATCAGCATACTTGCATAATAAAGTTTTATAACAAGAAGAAAGAGTGTGTTCCTCAATGGATTCCTGTTGGATGTGGTTGAAATTCCTGCTCCACCCTAAGTGCTCATCATTTGGGCCCCTTAGTTTATGAGTACCCCCTAATCCCGTGGGCACGGTTGTGCGCCTGGCACTCCAGATGTTGTCTCATCAGGGCACAGATCCGGGTGGAGCTGACCCTTCTCACTGTAAATGGAGCCCATCTTATTCCTGCACAACTAACTTCCTCCAACCCTTAGAGGATGGGACATTGTCAAGGCAGCCAAGGCTGTGCATGAGAGACCTTACCTGCGACCCCGTAGTCTCAATCTCTGAGATGATGTCTCACTTTGGCAGTGTCCCTCTTCCTCCACCATGTCAGCTCCCTTCCCTCTGCAGCAGGGCCCAGCTGGGGTGGGACAGGGAGGGGGGCGGTGGGGAGGGATGCTACCAAATCATTGTGGAAGGGAAGACGGTGGCCTGGTAGAAACGCTTTGCTCATGTGTACTGCAGGTGATGATAAGAACTACCAACCCCCTGGCTCCTTTTTCTATTCTAGAGTTTGAGATCTTGCTAATATGTTTCCCTCCAGTTTAGATCTGTACAACCAGGCTCAAGCTTCAATTATTTTACAAGTGGTTCAATAGTTCAATGAATTATTCAGGGTTACAGTTCACGTTGCTTTAGCCAAATAAACTGATCTAGTGATGTGAGATGACGGTAGTCAGATCTCGGGTGGGCACAGTACGCTCCCTTATGCAGCTGTTTTATTTTATTTTTTTTTCTTGAAAAACACCATGCCGACAATTCATACATTAATCATAGCCAAGCAGATGTAAGGAAAACTCACCTCTCCGCTGTGACTCCTGATTGGTGGCTCGAAAATCCACTGGGAGAAATCCACAAGACGAAAGATGCTCCTGCGTTGTGCACAAACCTGGCGAGGAGCCGTCATCGCCCTTGAGCCTGAACTACAAGACCTCAGGCTGCATCTCTGTAGGTTAGGGCTACTTCCCCAGGGGACGGAGGGTGGGTGTGGGCCATGTGTCGTTAGAAGCCTGAAAGCGTCTTGAGCAGAAAGAGCTATTTCCAAGGGAAGCCATAGGGATCTTCTGATCTGCTCTCCTGTTTGACAAACGCATTAGCTTTCTTAGCCCCGAGAGACACTCCAAGAAGCCTCCTGAGGACATTTCTGTCTACTCAAGACCCCCTCTGCTGCCACCCAAATTGAGTCTTCAAGGCCCAAGGAAGGAGTACCTAGTCTTGTTCACACCTGCCTCAGGCTTGTTCTGTGGTCCCAAGGGGATGCTTGACCCAGCACCTCCAGGGTGGGAGTCTCCCAGCCCTGCCCTTTGGTGGCTGGGTACAGAGGGACCTCACCTTCTGGAATACAAACTTTGGCTGTGAATTGCACACCTACACCCCTGGGCCTGATGGCCCTGGGACTCTTGGGAGGACGGGAGCTGGCTGTGAATTGCACACCTACACCCCTGGGCCTGATGGCCCTGGGACTCTTGGGAGGACGGGAGCCTTCATTTGTCCACCAAGAAGCTTGCGGTGGGTGCCCTGATCTTGGTAACTCAAAGCTCATTGGCTGCCTGCAAGTTCCCTGGGAATGCAGCAGGTTAAGGATCAGGCATTGTCATGGCAGCAGCTCTGGTCGCTGCTGTTGTGGCTCAGGTTCAATCTCTGGCCCAGGAACTTTCAGATGCTGCAGGCTAGGTCAAAACAAACAAATAAACAAACAAACAACCCTCAAATCCTGCCCTACTTACTGTGGGAAACCTAGAAATCTGCTTTCCAACAGCTCTGAGGAGTCCTGGGTGACTTGCTTCTCCCACTTCCTCTTTCATGGCATCATGGATGGTCTGGAGACTTGTCCCGCGGCTGTTTTTCCCCATGTCGCCACAGGCCTGGGGCAACCCCCCTCCCCTCATCCTGGCAAAGAGAAATCGAAGATAGTAAACTTTCACTGAAGACCACAAAGGATGGAGACAGGGTCTTTATTTATAGCAGAGCCCAGATCTCCACACTCTACCTGCGGCTCTTTTTGTCTAGGCAGATAAAATCTTCTGGTCCCTTTCAGACCATGCCTATCACGAGTATGTTTCTTAGAAAATATTCCAGACTGGAGAGAAAGGATGTCAGTCCCCTAGCAGGCAGCTGTGGTTGCAGTCATTTGTGGGTTTGAATAGGAGTTCTTTTTTTTTTTTTCCTCTCCCCTAAACATAGATAGAAATTGCCATCAGTGGTGACATCTCAGGACTGGGGTTGCAAACTGATTGTCTTGGGCAGTGTCTGGCTCACAGATGTGATTTGTTGGGCTTGCCATGAATTTCTTTTCTTCAAAATAAGCTAACGTTTAAAAATCGGTGGATTTTATCCCCAAGCGATTAGAGTTACATCTTCTCTTTAAAAAAATCAGATTATCTGGCAACACTAAGGTCCACATTCCTTATGACAGGGATGGGCTAGAGGTGACTCTAGACAGAGAGCTTTCTGGCTGGTTACTGTCCCCACCGGGCTCAAGGCCACATGTCCTCCTTGCTGCCTGACTTTTGTGTTTGCCTCTCCAGTCCTGGAAGATCCAGAACACCCCAAGCATCTTCAGGTGTTGCTTTAAAAATGCAGTCCTGGAGTTCCCATCGTGGCGCAGTGGTTAACGCATCCGACCAGGAACCATGAGGTTTCGGGTTCGATCCCTGGCCTTGCTCAGTGGGTCAAGGATCCGGCGTTGCCGTGAGCTGTGGTGTAGGTCGCAGACGCAGCTCGGATCCCGCGTTGCTGTGGCTGTGGTGTGCGCCGGTGGCTACAGCTCTGATTAGACCCCTAGCCTTCGGAACCTCCATATGCCATGGGTGTGGCCCTAGGAAAGGCAAAAAGACAAATAAATAAATAAAAATAAAAATAAAAATGTGGTCCTGACCGATGGGTTTGGGGCATGTCATGCAGAGGGAAGAAAGTAAGAGTGAGCTGACCTCTAGCTCCTCATTCATTTCTTCCTGTAAAATCAGGATCAGGTCTGCCCCGTCCACTGTTGCGCAATTTTGCATGAAAACGTCCACGAAAAACGCTTTGAACTCTTCAGAGGTGGCTGATAAAGTAAAAGTGATTGTTTTGGACTCTTGATACTTCCAACTTCAAGAAACATCTGTATTATCCCTTCTCTTCCTTTATACTTGAAATTGGATACTGTTTTAAGAAAGAAATTTTTAGTACCGCAGACCTGACACGTTGAAAGGGTTGACAGTTCTCTCTGATTTGATGCCCAGACACATGTTGACTTTAATTCTTCGGGAGTCAAAGCCAAAGCTTGGGTGCAAGCTTGGCATTTCGGCCGGTCGTGGCGGGGGTGTCATCATTGCTTTTGGGCCCCTGGGGGCCAGGCCTTGCTGACTGTTGCCCTGGTGCCTGGAGTCCTGGATATTGAGGGACTCGAAGCTGTACGCAACCCATCGGGACTGTGGGGTCACAGCAGGCATGGGATGCTGGCAGCATAGGCAGCCACGTCCCAAAGGGATCATCGTAGATCAGGGACGCCGCAGAGCCAGCCGAGCCCTCTGCCAACTTCCGGCAGCTGTTGCACATGCGCGTCAGGGCAGATTTGCAGGACTGATTTGCATTCATCCATCTATGGAACAAGCTGCACAAGCTCTTTGGTGCCTTTCGGTGTGAAACCTGGGTGATTGCCCAGTGGGAGGACCACCGAGAGAGAGAGACATCCCTCTGGAGACACATGGGAATCAGGAGGCCCTGGTAGATCACGTCTCCCCACACTGAGGACCCAGGAAAACGGTTTCTAATTCCTCCGTGCTCTTTGAAGGCTTGGTACCTGCTACCCAAGGATGATAGTTCCACTCAATGCCTGGGGGAGGGTTTGGATAGGGGTGGTGGTCCAGGATTTGGCATGCGTTTCCTTGGCTCATCTCACCAAGGTGTGTATTTGAGTGAGCCAGTGATTTCAGCCCCCCTCCGGATAGGTGGCGTGTTCCCCAGCTTGTGTCTGTTCTGTAGTCAGAGCCCCCCCCTCTGCCAGCAGAGGCGTCAGGACCTCTCCTTTAACCAGGATCGACCCCCCAACCCCTGCACCCACCTCCTTGCAAATGGCCACACAGGTGAGAGGTGCCCAGCCGCCCTTCTGGGTCTGAGCCATTGTCCTAGGATAACAGCTAATCACTTAGCTGTGGGCACCAAACCTGTTCATCTCGAACCCTGATCCCCCTGGGCACTTGCCTAGAAATAACTGGGCAAATAAACAGCCCTCAATGGGGACCTTGATCCCACCCTTGTGTTCCGCTGTATTTGGGCAGGTGTTATTCTGAATTCACGCCTGGACCCTGATCCCAGACCCACACCCTATGGTGGATACATTTTCACATTTATTTTTCTTTCCGGTTCCTGCTTTCCAAATTGCCCAGAGACAGGCGTCACCTCCCTGTACTCCTCACCACCCCCAACCCTAAGAGTATTTTGAGAACTGTGGGCTGGCTAACTTTCCAGTGAACTTGTGTGTAGCAATCCATAACCAGCCGAGAATAAATTCAGGAAGCCAAGTCAATGCATAATGTCTAACAGTCCGCCCGTTCTACTACCGGTTTTCTCGACAGACAGTAATAAAAATGTTGTTTCCTTCATGGCCCCGCTCCTGCTGCCCCGACATTCTTTAGGGCCTCGGTGGACCCGAGGGGTGCGACCCCAACCTGCCAGGGTGTCAGATGATGTGGCCGAGAGGAGTGACAGAGGGAAGGCTGGGTGTGCCCATGGCCTGACTAATGAGAGTCCGAGGCCAATTATTTATTTTCTATGAAGCAAATCTTTGAGCACCAGGTATTCCTCCACGTGTCATGAATCCAGGGCTGGACTCCGTGCTCCAGGCCTGCTCCCCCTGTGTCCTCACTGATCACATGAGGTCTTGGAGACAAGGCCACCTTTCTCTGAGTCTCCCGTTCTTTGTAAGCAGAGCCTGGGGAAGGGTGAGAGGGCGAGACGGCCCCCACTCCGCCCCCTCCCCACTTGGTTGCCACTCCCCTCTCTTTACAGGGTGCAAAGTAGGCAAAAAACCCCTTCTTCCTTCCTTTTCTTGACCTTTCTCAGAGTTCAGTGTTATCTCCTGATGCCAACTGTGGACATCTTTGGGCTGAGCTAGAAGCCCTAGCTGACTCTTATCATCTCTCTCTGGAGTCTTGTAGCCTCTCAGCATTGCTTTAATGTATGTATTTATTTATTTTTTTTGCTTTTTCAGGGCCGAACTTGCAGCATGTAGAGCTTCCCAGGCTAGGGGCTGAATTGGAGCTACAGCTGCTGGCCTCTGCCACAGCCACCATAACGCCAGATCCAAGCCAAATATACAGCCTACACCCCAGCTCACAGCAACCCTGGATGATCCCCAACCCACTGAGCGAGGCCAGGGATTGAACCCGCATCCTCATGGATGCTCGTGGGGTTTGTAACCCGCTGAGCCACAACAGGAACTCCAAATTTATTTTATTTATGTATGTATTTGTAAAAATCTCACTCTTCCATCTGGGAGCGTTGCTCCCATCCCTCTGTGCAAGGGCCTGGTCCTGTTTCATTTATTCATTCACTTTAGCCTCGTTTCCCACCTCCACAGGCACCTATCTTGATGCTTTTAACATGCTCTTGTTTTCCTTTTGCTGTTGTTCAGATGTCTTCTTGCAAAATATGTACTCTTGTACTACATGCATGCAGTTTCTGCATTTTATGTAAATAGTATTGGTTGAGAGATCATAGTTTTTCAACGTCTCCCACTCTGCACTGTTTTTAAGACCCAGACACATATCTGGACTGTTTTTCCCACTGGATGCATGGTTTGCATCCACTGTATTTTATCTATCCCCTCACCCAAAGATGGACAGCCCAGTTGCCTTCAATTTCTCAACATGGCCAGCAAGGCTACATGAACTTCCTTGCCCATGTCCGCTTAGGAACAGGTATGGGAACTGGGGATACATGTCCTTTAGCAGATGCTTTTTAGTATTTGGCTCAATTGCTATTCAGAATTGCTGTACCAGTCATATTACATCAAGCAGTGGATTACCATTCTTTTTTTTTTTTTAATCTGCTGTTTAGGGCCACATCTGAGGCATATGGAAGTTCCCAGGCTAGGGGTCGAATCAGAGCTACAGCTGCCAGCCTACATCACAGCCATAGCAACGTGGGGTCCGAGCAGCATCTGTGGTTTACACCACAGTTCATGGCAATGCTGGATCTTTATGGATACTATTTGGGTTCATTAACACTGAGCCACAATGGGAACTCCAGGATTACAATTCTTTTTTTTTTTTTTGTCTTTTTAGGGCTGCACTTGTGGTGTATGGAGGTTCCCAGGCTAGGGATCTAATTGGAGCTGTGGCTGCTGGCCTATGCCACAGCCACAGCAACACCAGATATGACCTGCATCTGCAATCTACACCACAGCTTACAGCAACTCTGGATCCTTAACCTACTGAGCGAGGCCAGGGATCAAACCCGAAACCTCGTGGTTCCTGGTCGGATACGTTTCCTCTGTGCCACAACACGAACTCCAACAATTACAATTCTTATATACTCACATTTCCTCCTATATTTGGCATTATCCAGCTTTCTGACTCAGCTAGTCCAGTATGTAGAAAGTAATACCTCATTATTGTTTTAATTTACACTTCTCTGATTATTAATGATTTTAAGCATCTCTCCAGTGCTCTTATTAGCTTTAGAGTTTTCTCATCTATAAATTACTATTCAAATCCTTTGACCATTTTCCCATTGGGTTGCATTTTCTCCTCGTTGATATGCAGAAATTCCTTCCATAGTCTAGAAACAGTAATCCCTTGTTGTCTTAGATATTGCACGTACCTTCTCCTCTAGTATTTAGTAACTTTGTTCATGGTTTCTTTGAATGAAAATCTTTTATTTTAACATCATACAATTAATCCACTCTTTTGCTGCCTTATGCTGTTTTTTTGGAAATTTTATTTAAAAGGTCATGGCCACTGTTATAAGGGAACCAAAAAGAAATCAGACTTGTAAGGATCAGGAGGGAAGTGAAAAAAACAGACTTTATCTGCCAATGATATGATCATCTCCTCGGAATAACCAAAGGGATCCACACACACACTGTTAGAACTAATAATAGAGTTCAGTGAGGTTGCTAAACTCAAGATCAACACAGAAAAATCAATAGCACTTCTCTACCCCAGCAATAACCAACTTGAAAATAAAACATGAAAATGAGCCATGCCTTTCTACACAGGCAATGTATTTCATAAACGTTTTGTGTTTTGTTTGTTTCAGGGGATTCGTTCTCTACAGTGGAATATTCACAGACACTCAGGATCCTAAGTGAATATTACCAAAGAGTAGAGAGAAGCCCAGGGGGCTTGTGAGAGGGAGACTCCTTGGACTGGAGGGAACGAGAGGCAAAGGGTCTTCAAAGTGTTGCAGGGTCTGTAGATTCAGTGCTGGGTACACTCCTCGAGGTAAGGGCCAGAACTCTGTTTTTCTCACCTCTGTATCCCTGGCTCCGTGTCTGCCACCTCGTGGGTCATGGATCCTTATTGACAAATGAATAGTATAGCATAGTTAGCAAGATCTTAGTGACCATTCATTTCCAGCTTTTGGTTAAGTCTCAGGAAAAAGTTTTCTAAGGGTAGAATTGACTTTGACAGATAGACATGGACACAACGTACATACAATATTTACCATCTTTGGGAACAGGATATAAAAGTGTTCTTGAGCATAATGACTTTCCTTCTTAAGGATGCCTTGGATCCCCCCATTCAAATCATATTTTTAAAAATGATGGTAAAATATATATAACATAAAATTTACCGTATGGGGGAGTTCCTGTTGTGGTGCAGCGGAAACAAACCCCACTAGGATCCATGAGGATGTAGGTTCAATCCCTGGCCTTGCTCAGTGGGTCAAGGATCTGGCACTGCCTTGAGGGGTGGTATAGGTTGCAGACGTGGCTCAGATCCCTGAGTTGCTATGGCTATTGGTGTAGGCTGGCAGCAATAGCTGCGATTTGACGCCTAGCTTGGGAACTTCCATATGCCGTGGGTGTGGCTCTAAAAAGCAAAATAAATAAATAAATAAATAAAATAAAACTTTTAAAAAATTACCTTATTAGCCATTTTTAGGCATACAGTTCAGGGGCATTAAGTGCATTCACATTGATGTGCAACCATCACCACCATCAGCTCCAGACCTTTTTCATCTTCCCAAACTGAAATGCAGTGCCCATTAAAGCATAAATCCCCATACTTCCCTTACCCCAATGCCTGGCAAGCATCATCTCTCTTCTGTCTCTATGAGTTTGACCACTCTACAAAACTCATATGAGTTTCTAGTATTTGTCCTTTTGTATCTGGCTTATTCCAACTGATGTCATGTTTGCAAAAGTTATCCATACTGTAGCCTTGATTAGAACTGCCTCCCAGGAGTCCCCACTGTGGTGCAAAGGGATTAGCGACATCTCTGCAATGGCAGGAGGCAGGTTTGATCCTCAGCCCAGCATGGTGGGTTAAGGATCTGGCATTGCTGCAGCTGCAACAATGGGTCATAACTGCAGCTCGGATCTGATCCCTGGCCTGGGAAATCCATAATCCACATGCTGTGGGGTGGTCATAAAAAGAAAAAAAAAATTGCCTTCTTTTTAAAGGCTGAATAGCACTCCATTGTATGTAATTGCCACATTTTGTTAACCTGTTCACTCACTAATGGACATGTGGGGCGTTTACACCTCCCATTCAAAAGCATAGGTATTGTGCATATAATCTGGGCCAGACAAGTCATGGGGAGGCAAAAGTAAAAATAACACAGCTGCTGCCCCTGAATTTCTCATGATTTCCTTGGGAAGATATACATCTGAGCACAGAATTTCAGAATAACCTGACAAAGAGGGGTGTGCATATGGGCCCATGGAAGGGAGCCACGCTCTCTCTTCTCTACTTGCAGGCACGTTGTTGGAACCGGATCTGCTTGGAGGATGAGTGGCCCATCTGGCAGACAGGGGGTATCATGGTGCTTTAGGCAGAGGGAACGATATATCCACAAAGATGACCAGAGACAGTTTGTGGTTCAGTGTACCTACAGCATAGACTGTGACATCAGAGTGGGCTGTGTGTTGAAGGAATAGGACTCATTGATCAACCTGGAAAAATAGATGTGTACCAATATTTGCAAGACTATTTCCTAAGACTATAGGAGATCGTATACAACCTAATACAAATACATATTATTTTTTTCTCTTTTAACAGGAAAGGCAGCTTGATATACACACTGTGCGTCGTACTGTCGTGTCTTTTGTTTTTTCTTTTTTTTTCAGAGCTGCACCTGCGGCACATGGAGGTTCCCAGGTTATGGCTCCAATCGGAGCTGTAGCTGCCGGTCTACACCACAGCCACAGCAACTCAGGATCTGAGCCTCATCTGCGACCTATACCACAGCTCATGGCCTCGCTGGACCCTTAACCCACTGAGCGAGGCCAGGGATAGAACCTGCATCCTCATGGATGATGGTCAGATTCGTTTCCGCTGAGCCACGACCGGAACTCTTCACGTTGTTTTGTTTTGTTCTGTTTACTTAATGATGTACACTGGTAGTCTTTCTATATCCACATAGGCAAAGGATCACTGTTTTGGGAGCTTCATGGAATTGTACTGTATGGATGTACCATAATTTATTTAACCAGTTTCCAATAGATGGATATGTAGGTAGTTTGCATTTTTGCTCTGCAAGCAATGCTAATGGATAATGGTGTACAGACATCATTTCAAACGCATGCAAGTGTAACTGCAGGATAAATTCCCAAACGTATAATTGATGGGTCAAAGGGTATATACACATGTAATTTTGATAGATGGTGCTGATTTGCCCTTCACAGGGGTTATACCAATTCATATTCCCACCAGCAATATACCTTGCCTGTTTCCCCATCATGTCCCTCACAGAGGGTTATCAATTGTTGGATTTTTGCCAGTCCAAAATGGCATCTTGAGATGGCTTTAATTTGGCGATCTCTCTTCTTGAGTTTCTCTTCTTGTGTTTAATCATTTATATTTCCTTTTCTGTGATTTTTTTCGGCCATCACTTTCACTTTGGTTATTGTCTTTTCTTCACACAGTCTTAGGAAACCTTTATATGTTAGTTGTAAGGGAGTGAGTTTTTATTATTTTTGATTAAAAAATTGTTGAATTTACCATGCAATTTTGTAAAATAAAACCCACTCTTTATAGGGTACTCTTTTTTAATGGTCTAATGGATTCTGCTACTAATAGTTTACATTTGATTTGTCCATCTATATGCCTAATAAGTTAGGCTATGATTTTTGTTTGTTTCTGCCCAGTCTCCACCAGGTTTAGGCCTAATGTGACATTTGCTTCAATAAAAGGTCTCGGAAATTTTCCTTCTTTTTGCAGGTTGGTCTTAGAACCGTTGAGTGTGATTGGATCATCTGATTTTCTGAAAGAAATTGATAAAATATTCCCAAGCCTAGACAGCTTGGGGGTCCTTTTATAGACAGCTTTGAATGCTTTTTTTTTTCAATGACGTTAGTCTATTTACATTTCCCGTCTCTTTCTTCGTATTTTCTTCTTCCTTTCTGGTGAGTAGGTTGATTTGTGAACGATTTTAGTTGTTCTTTTCTGTCTCCTAAAGACACAGCTTGTGGGCTTATTCTATGGTCCTGTAGGTTTGCATTGTTCTGTAGGTTTGCATTGTTCTAACTTACTAATTTTTGCTTTTCTCTTTATTAGCTCATCTTTTATTCCCTATGTTTTTAATCAAAGCCTGAATCATTGGCTTTTATTCTTTATGTTTTATTGACCTAAGTTTTTGAATTATGCCTTTTTTTTTCCTGAGTCTTTTTAGCTGTGTCCAGAGGTTCTGATATATAGTATTTTCATTTTGTTTTTCAGAAATTCTTCCTTTTGGGATTGTGTTGCCTTAAGAGTATGTCTAGACTTAAGCGTATGTCTAGGAGTGATTTTCATTTATTTTTAATTTTCAGCTGGCCAGGACTTTTTATCTTCTGATTTCGTCACTGCTCTTTTTATTACATTGTGATCAGAGAATACCATGATTGCTATTTCTGGGTTTGGGGAATTTACTGGGATCCCTTTGTGGCCTGCAATGTGATCGATGCTTTTATTAATATTTCATGGGCATTTGAAAAGAAAATAAATGATCTGTTGTCGAGGTATGTAACCTGTGTGACTCTGTCCGGTCTGTCTTCTTAATTATGTTATCTGGGGCGGCTGGATTCTAAGTTTTTGTCCTCTGGTCTGTCATGGAGAGAGTGCTGAATTATCTCCTGCTCCTAAGGGTGTTACTGCTTGTTCCTCTTTGCATCTCCTGTAATCTCTGCTTCGTGATTGTTGCTGCTTTGTTATCTGACGCAGGTAGTCAGAACTGTTCTATGATCGCTGTGAATTTCTCCCTTTAGTATTATCAGCGTCTCATGTTATGCCTCTCTGCTGAGTCCTGCCATCTCAGATACTAAGAACGTGGCCTTGGCTTCCTTTTCTTTACATCTGTCTGGTGTGCCTTTGAATATCCTTTTGTTTTCAGCTTGGCTGGAGGACTTGGTCTTAAGAATCTCTTGAATACCGCTTGGAGATGGCTCTGCTTTGTGGACCAACCTGAAAATATTTTTGATGGACCAACTGAGCCCATTTTCACGTCGATGACACACATTTGGTCTGAGGTCTCACATGTCATTGTGTAATAGATTTTTGTTTGGTTCTTAAAGTATACGTGCTACATTTTGGCTCTCCCAATATTTAAAAGGGTGTATATCTTGCTTGAGTCATAACTCCCAACAATGACACCTTTTTATGACATCTTTAGTTCTTATTTCTTTAGACACTGTCTTCTTCATTCTCCACCATGATTAAGGTACAATTAGATTTCCTTTTCCTTACCTTCTAGTTCTTTCTTCCCTTCCTCCCTCCCTCCTTTCTTTCTTTTCTTTTCTTTTTTTTTTTTTTGTCTTTTTGCCATTATTAGGGCCGCTCCCGCAGCATATGGAGGTTCCCAGGCTAGAGGTCTAATCAGAGCTTTAGCCACCGGCCTACACTACAGCCACAGCAACACGGGATCCAAGCCACGTCTGCAACCTACACCACAGCTCACAGCAACGCCAGATCCTTAATCCACTGAGCGAGGCCAGGGATCAAACCTGCAACCTCATGGTTCCTAGTCGGAGTCGTTAACCACTGAGCCACGACGGGAACGCCTCTTTCTTTCTTATTTTCTTTCCTTCTCTTTCTTTTTCTATCAGCCAATTTTACTCTGTAATATTATGTTAAAATAGATCTCAGTGTTTATACATATGTATAGGATTTTATCTTTGAATGATATCCTTTAGCCCATTAGAGACAATTATCCCTTCTTTGAGAGCTTTCTTCAAGACGTAATTGCGTCCCATTTTTTTAAAGTTGGGGGGAAAGGTTTGATCATCCTTTTACCTGCTCTTTGAAAACATGACTGCTAGAGAAGGCTTTTCACTTCATTAAGTTTTGCTGCCATTTTCCATGTTTTTCTCAAGTAGTTTTGTGCAGAAGCCATGGCTGCTTCTTGCGCTTACTTATCATTGGGTGTGTTTGATTTTTCCTCCATCAGATATTAGCATAAGTTTGAGGGTAGGGGTAACAGGTGAACGAAGAGAGTTAAGGAGCAGGAGAGGGGAGCGTAACCCTGCAGATTTTACAAGCCACGGGTTTTCCTCTCCCCGTTGCCTCAGAGACAGACTGCTTCCTGCAACTATGGCTCACTCTGCCACTTTGTCCTAACCAGGGTTAAGTGGCCTCCCAGGAAGAAGCCCTGCTTGCTCTATTTTCTAGACCCATTGTTGCACAAGAATAGTTTTGCACTTCAGGTTGGATCTTTTTTCCTTTAATAAGCATCTTCTAGTTGGTCTTTTCTGAGAGGTACCATCAGTGAACTCCTCCAGGTACTCACTGAGTGTCTTTTCACTTCCTCTTACTGTGGCTTCTGCCCAGTCACGGCAGCTTTTGACCTACTTATGTGCATTTTAGTCTTGCATTACATTCATCTTTGAATTTTCCTGGAAATGCAGAAGCATTTCATTTTGTTCTCCATCTTGCTTTTGTATATTTTCAGGAGAAGGAGGAAGAAAATTCTGACTTGTGAGGTGACGTTCAAGCCTGAAGTCCAGTAAACACCTTGATAGAGGTATTGAATCCATGTGATGGGGGCGGGGGATGGGGTGGTCATGACCCAGGTTTCTAGGTGGTCAGATTTAAGGAATAGATGGCGAGTTTGATTTATCATGCTGAGTTCTCCAGGCCTGTGGGACGCCCTGTTGGAGAAGTCGAGGAGTTAGTCCTCTGTGCAAATTTGGAGCTCAGGGAAAGGAGCATGAGAGGCAAACATTGTTGTAACTTCACTGATTCTGCCACTTATTGAGAGCTCCCTATGTTTCAGGGAGTATGTAAGTATTACCTCATGTAGCTTTTACAAGAAGACAAGCTCAGAGTTCCCGTGTGGCTCAGTGGAAATGAATCTGACTAGTAACCATGAGGATGCAGGTTTGATCCCTGGCCTCACTCAGTGGGTTAAGGATCTGGCGTTGCTGTGAGCTGTGGGGTAGGTTGCAGATGTGGCTTGGATCTGGTGTTTCTGTGGCTGTGGCATAGGCCAGAGGCTACAACTCTGATTCAACCCCTAGCCTGGGAACTTCCATATGCCGTGGGTGTGGCCCTAAAAAAACCAAAAAAAAAAAAAGAGACAAGTTCAGGGAAGTGAGGTCATACTGCTAGCAGGCAGCAGAGCTGATATTTGAACCCAGGTCTCTCTGGTACAACATCCGTAAACATGCTTCCTCCTGAGTCATGGCACTTTTCCAGTGGGTTCACCACGTGGCTTTGGTACCTGGTCTGAACATGATGATAAGGCAGTAAAGACTTATTCTCTTCTGTTGCATTTCCTGTTTTCATGTGAACTGAGACAGCAGGAGGAAGACACGTCTCACTGTCTCAACTGAGAACCTGGGCAGAGAGGGCAGAATCTGAGTCCACCCCACTCATTTGGGGCCCTCCCACTGTGGTTGATGGTATGAGCTGTGGCTGAATAGCCATCCACTGGGTTGTCATGCATCCTGATTTAGTCCCGTGACTAAAACGGCTAACACACTCACATGGCCTTGCACCTGACTCGGATGCTGGGATCCACACGGTTGCAGCAAACACACACCCGTAACTTAGAGATGTGATTTGGGGTGACATTTTTTCTTCCCCTGTTTATAAAATGTATATATATATTTTTTCCTTTTTCCTTTGAGCTAGGCCCAACAGGAAATGGTAAATGTTAAAAAGAGAGCTGTCCAATTAAGATGACATTTGTCTTTGAAGTACAGTGTCCCTCTGATGTCCCCAGTGATACCAGGTGGGATGGATAGAAATAGATGATATGGAGAAAGCAATGATACATTGATTTTTAGAAATCCCGCTCTTTCACAGTGTGTGTGTGTGTGTGTGTGTGTGTGTGTGTGTACTTGGTCACAGAGTTAAAATGTAAAATTATTTTTAGATTCACACCACCTAGATGGGTAAGAAATAGATCATTTTACCCTCTGTTAATTATGGTTTTTAATATTTTATTTCTGAATGAAAGGGGATAGTGCCCCTGCAATGTCTAATATGTGCCAAGCTCTGGGATAAAATAATCCCATTAGGTGATGGGGTTCCAGGAGTTAAGAAGCAGAAAATACTGACCATAGCGTCTGAAACACAGGAAATTCTATAAGAGCACATGCTATTTATATTACGACAAAAAAAAATCATAATATACAGGTGGAGAAGTTGCTATTTGGACAGACTCAGTAGCTGGCTCAGGGTTACCCAGGAGTTAAGAGGAAAATCAGATCCATATTGAGTTCTTATGACACCAAAGCCAAACATTCGCGCTCTGCCTTCCCAACAGAGTTTCTATGAAACATTCAGTGAGGCTTAATGTGATGAATTTCTGTGATTCATCACAGAAGTGAATTTCTTTTTTTTCCTGGTTAAAGAGCCAGTAATCCAGACAATCTCATTAAAAAAAAAGGAGGAAGTGAGTGTAGAGCGCTAATAAAGATATAATTTACTGATAATTTTTATCATGTAGACTTCACATGGCCATGTCTATCTATGCAGTAAACCCATATACACAGCTGACACATGAAATTCAATGATTTTTATTGGCCAAGCTTAATTTTATTCAGAGGAGGGAGAAGGCCAGGGGCTCCTGGGTTGTGCTTTATCCAGCCCCTCCTTTTTTTTTTCTTTAGGACTTCGCCCACGGCATATGGAGGTTCCCAGGCTAGGGGTCTAATAGGAGCCGCAGCTGCCGGCCTACTCCACAGCAACATGGGATCTGAGCCGCGTCTGCAAGCTACACCACAGCTCACGGCAACGCAGGATCCTTAATTCACTCAGCAAGGCCAGGGGTCGAACCAGCATCCTCATGGATCCTAGCCAGGTTCCTTACCAATGAGCCACAATGGGAGCTCCCAGCACCTCCTTTTATTTCTTGCCTTTGGGAACCTACTGTCAACCCTATTCTTTCCAGACCGTTCTTAGCATTGTCAACCAGAGTGCACTGCTTTCTTGTTGTGACATTTCCATTTTGTTGTACACACACACACACACACACAATTGTATTTTTTCACTTCTCTCTTTAAAAAGAGATCTGCTCTCTTTGTGTGTGTGTGTGTGTGTGTGTGTGTGTGTGTGAGAGAGAGAGAGAGAGAGAGAGAGAGAGAGAGAGAGAGTTGCAAGAGGAAATTTCCAAAAGAAAAAGAAAGGTTACATCTGTGTTTTTAGCCACCAAAGTACTGTAACTACTACACAGTTTCCTGTTTCTCATTTTGGTTTGAAGAATGCTAAGACACCCAAGTGTCAAGGAGGAATAAACATCACACCTCACTCCTTCTCTTTGGTGGCTTTGAACAGGCAAATGACAATGGATATCTACAGGGATGTTACATTTAAGGGTTATTACCTATAGACTTTATAAATTCAGGTAGAAACTACTTCCCATCTCCACTTACTACATCTTTAAGCAAGAGAATGAATTCTCTGCATGGCAATTGCAGCAGCATCTGCTTCCATTAACGTTAATGCCACAGTTAGAGGTAGGAGTAGCTGGAATGAAGATTCTTCAGCTGAAGTTAAGCAGGGTCAATCAATCCACGTTTTTACTCCCCACCAAGTCAGAAGTCTGCGACAAGGGAGAAGGATTGGATATGTATCTGCCAAGATGGTTTTCATAGCAAGTAGTAGAAAAGTCAACTCAAACTGGCTTAAATGATAAAGAGACTTTATTGATTCACTTTACAGAAAAGTCTATAGGTACTTAGCTTCAGGTTAGGTTTGATCCAGCAACTTAATGATTTTTTTTCTTGATGTGGGCCTCCTGTAGTAGTTATCTATCACTATGTAACAAATCACCTAAACACTTTGTGGCTTATAAAAACTCTATGTTATCTCATAGTTGCTCTGAGTTAGGAATTCAGGAGCAGTTTAGGTGGGCAGTTCTAGCTCATGGCATTGCATTGATGGTGTCAGTTAGTTCTGTAGTCATCTGAAAGCTTGACTGGACCAGGATATGCTTCATTCACATGGCAGAGAGATTGGTGTTGGTTGTTGGTGGGAGGGAGGCCTCCGTTCTTCCCCTCATTCGCTTCCTTTCCTGGCTTGAAGCCTGAAAAGCAGTGGGAAATTGGAAGCAGATATAAGGTATAGTTGCTGGCAGAGAGGTCTGAGGTGTGGACTAGAGCAGCTTTGAAATTCAAGAAAAATAATTTTAACTTCTTTCCCTGCCATTCAACTAAAACTTTAAAGCAAGCTCTTATTTTGTCAGGTCAATCAGAATAATCTTAGCCAAGTGGGGGCCCTTCCAGGTTTCCCTGGAGTCCTATATATAATGACAAGGTTGGGGCAGAGTGGCAGTGGTACCCAGGGGCCATCCCTCTGTCCAGTACTAGAGCATGATTCCTCAGTCTAGTCCAGGGTACCCAGGGAGCTCTTATCTCATGGGAGCTCAACCTCAGGATGGCCAAGGACCAGACCCTTCTTGGGGACCTACCAACACCCACGTGCTCTCTCTTCTTTTCCTCTTCTTTCTCTGGACCATTTATGCAGGAAACCTGCTGAGACATCTGAGACATGGCATGTCCTTCCCCACCTATTACCCATTCCTCGGGTCCCTTCTTCTTCTCTTCCCCTCCAGGCTTAGACTTTTGAGACTTAAATTCATAAAAGAACTTTTTCATAATCTTTATTCTCTGGTATCCATCTCTTTCTGGATGCAATGAGCTTCTTGTGACTTCAATGGCAGGGATGGTTGAGGGCTAACCAAAAATACAAAAGGACAAAGCTGTTGGTTACAGGACCAAACATGGTCTGTGGGGCTGCCAGGGGCTGGGGAGGGGGTGGGATGGGAGTGCTTTAATGGATATAGAGATTCAGATTTGTAATTTGAAAAGAGATGTGGAGATTGGTGGACGGGTACCCTTTGCAATGGTAAATTTTATGTCACGTGTATTTTACCACAATGAAAGATAAGATAAAAAAGCAAAAGAAAAAAAAAAAGGAATTTACTGAGAGGACAATGTCTTATTCTAGGCTGTCTTAAAATTATTGAATGATAAATTCACCAGTTAATAAATAGACTTCTATTGACAAAAGAAAGAAAGAAAGGGAAAGAAAAAGAGAGGGAGGGGAGAGGGAGGGACGGAGGGAGGAAGGAAAAAAAAAAAAGTCCTGATTGGGAATAAGACGGCCCCTGTCCAGACGGGGGCAAACTTGGGCAAGGCGTCGCCAGGGCTGGGCCATTTGGGAAAGTCCGTGGCGGAGGCACAGGGCTGGGCTGGAAGCGAGGGAGGTGCCTGCGAGGAAGGGCAGGGGCCACTCTGTGGTCAGTGGAATGGGATTAGGATCGGGATTAGGACTCCTAGTGTGGAAACAGCATGGACATCCCACCGCAAAGGTGTCTCTCTGCTTTCAGGAAACGGCCGGGAGCGAAGCAGCTTTCTGACAGGTAAGGTCTACAGGTCTGCAAAAAAAGACAGCATGAAGCAAGGCAGAAAGTGGGTCAGTACCCAGCTTGCTAAAGTAAAGCAGGCAAGCGGTCTGGGGGCTGTCAGGTCTTCCCATCACTAGCCATCCTGTGCTCAGTAGAGGCCCGCAGCACCCCTCCTTGAAAGCCCACTGTGAGCATGGCGACAACCCCAATCTGTGGCATCAGCTCTAACGTGCCCTCCCTCCTGAACCTCAAGGAGTGTGTGTGTGTGTGTGTGTGCGTACGCTTCTGTGTGTGCATGGGTGTGTCTGTGTACAAGCACGTGCATGTATGTGCATGCGTGTGCATCTAGGCCATTGCAGAACATATGATACGTTTTCAGGCTGATTAATGTTCAGGAATGCTCTCACGTTTCCAACGTGGGCTCAATGCATCAATAATAGCACTCTTTGCTAAAATGTCAGCTCAGTGGTAAAGACTTCTCGAATATGAAGTTTCCGGTTCCCCCTGCACCTGGACCCCAATAGGATGGGCCACATACTAGGACATTGGTGCTGATTTTTGACTGCAGAATCTCTGTAAGGCCTCTCTGTGCATCGCCCTTAATAAGGGGAAGGCACAGGTAAAATATTCCTTTGTGTTAAAGACGGCCTAAGCATACAATGATTATCAATGACAGGCTCACAAAGCCCGCGGAGGCCGAGGGAGCCAGCCTAGTGAAGCGAGCGGTGGTTTGGGGCTATTTGCAGGGGGGGGGTATTGGTTTCTAGAGCCCCTGGACTATCAGAGACAGGAAAACAAGGACATCCTGCTTCCTCAGATGCTGCCAGGAACTCGCTGTGGGGAACAAGCAGGGAGCTTGATGAAATTCACCAGAATTGGGAGCCTTTCTAATGAAAACTGGATTTTCTTCTCTTCTCTTCCATGGAGAGTTCCTGATTAGTAGTAACAGAGCTCGGTGGAATTCACCATCTATCACTTTAAATGTTTATTTTATGTCCGGCTTATTCTAACATTTTTATTCATCTTAATGAGAAGTAATTGGCCTTCCTATTGCAGTGTTTCATTTAAAAAAGGGGGGATATTAATAAGGAATGAAAGCATGCTAAAATCCATAACTATCTTCCCGGCTTTTACCACGCATCTGTCTATCCCAGAAGTCACGATTTGAGATTGAAAATAGGCTTCCAGGCCCTTGAACCCCGTGCTTCCTGGGTCTGGCAATGCCTTTATTATATGTCATTATGGCTTCTGGGAATCCTGACATTAAAACGTATCTTTGGTTCTCACTTAAGCCAATTTCATAGGGCAGGGGAAGAAAAGACAACATTTTGCAATGAAAGCACCTTCTCCCATCTGGCAAAATGGCTTTCTGGACTCTATTGTGCCTCATTGTCTAAAAATAGGATGAAGACAAATTGTTATCATTTGCGAAAGCCCATGACAATAATGATAAATGAACAAATTTTTTTGCCCTCTGAAGTCATTGCTTAAGGCTTTCTCTGGGATCAACAATGTTAAACTAGTAAACTTTTCTCATCTGCATCCACAGAAGGTTTACAAATGGCTTTGTAAACAATTTTAGCCAGAGCGTTAATCTCCCCTCCAGAACGAGGGCTGCGCGATAGATGATTGATTTGCAATTTAAAATGACACTGAAACCCCTGAAACAGATATGAAAGAAACTTTCAGTGAATAATGTTTTAGTTGACAAGAAAAGATAAGGCACATCTTTCATCTGATAGTGGGCTGTTTTTGATAAATATTGTTCATAATGGAGAATTTTGGATTCATTAATGTGTGGAAGAGAACACCACTGCTTTTTGACCGGGACTTCAGAAATCAGTTTCTTTTGGCAGGAGTTTTGTCACATGGAAAACAAAACCAAACAAAAAACCAACAAAAAAGCCCCAGCAATGACACAAAGATTTGGGGAGAGGCTTGGAAAGCACCCATAAAATTACTCAATGATTTGCCCCGAGTCCAGACTGGTAAATGACAAGGGTGAATATACAGAGCATCACTTCCGGTCGTGATGGTCTCTGAATCACACATGCCCCTGTTTCCACCGTGGAGGACAGTTCAATCTTGCTTTCACCTCCTCTTTGGGTGGCGTGATAGATCAAATGGAAACTGACACGCCCTGGAAATAAATCTTTAATGTCTCTGCCTCTTTGTTCCTGTATTCAGGTGGTACCCTGGGTGTTCCCGCCACCAGCTTGCCCCCAGCCCATTCCTGCTGGTGTCTGGGAGGGAGGGCCAGAGCTTGAGGCATTGGCCTCCTTGTCCCGAGGGGCAGAGCAGCTGCGCTGACCAGTGCACATTGGTCCCAAAGGCCAGACCTCGGACAGGGCCTGTCTGTCTGTCCTGCCCAGTCATCAGCCACACCCAGTACTGGACCCTTTTCCCAGATCCCTTGTCTTTCCCTCATGCTGTCACCTCTTACCCCTGCCCTCACCCTCGCATCTCCCAACAATGATAAGAGTCTGGTTGTAGAGCGCTGGTCTCCTCAATAGCGCAATACGCTGCAGCTTAGGCATTAGGCAGGTGCATTGCATGGAACAGCAGGGCTCTGGCCCTCACCCCCACCCCCACGTGCCCTGACAGCTCTGCCAGTGCCCTCCCTCACCCTATTCTGTGCCTGAGCACCCCCCCTCAACCTCGGCCACTCTGGAGCTGCTGGAGGGACATCCCTGGGCAGCCTCCATCATGATGGGTGACAACCTCTGCCCCCAGCAGGGTCCCGGGAATGGCTTCATTTCGTAGAGCGCTTGGAACATGGGATGAGTGAAATAATAAAGATGATGGTCCAAAAGGTACGAGATAGCGGCCCAAGCTATTTATTCCAGGTTCTTCTGCCTGTCAGAGATGGCCGGATTCAGGCCCTTCAGTGTGGGTCCGCCGAATGTGCTTAGCATCATGAAAAGCATTCAACTGTATTGACTCTTATTTGACCTCTTGGTAGGGGTCAATAAGAAATGAGACCTGCCATGTGCCTGGCACTGGTGTAGGTGCTGGAAATACAGAGATGATTCAAACAGGTATGGTCCCCTGTCCTCACGGAGCTCAATTCATGTCAGAGGGAGCTTGCCGTGGATCCCAGCTCAGACATCGCATTTTAGTGCACTTAGCAAGAACCTTGGCACACCCACGCTCTGCTCGTCACTTTCCTTCCGCACCGCGCAAAGTGAATTTAAAGGCTTTTCATCAGCTTTTCAGAGTTCTTTGTACTTGCCTCCTGTCTACCTCATGGGTCCGTATCCAATTGCCAGAGACTAAATGTTTGTGTCATCCACCAATTCATGTGGCAAAGCCACCTTCCATGTGATGGCATTAGGAGGCAGGGCTTTTGGGAGGTGCTCAGATCCTGGGGTGGAGCCGCATGAATGGGATTGGTGCCCTCTTAAAAGAGACCCCAGAGAGCTCCCCCACTTTTTCTTGCCATGTGAAAATACAGAGAAATGGCAGGTGTCTACAAAGCAAGAAGAGAGCCCTCACCAGGCATGGCATTTTCCCAGCACCTTGATCTTGAACTTTTCCACCTCCACAACTGTGGGAGAGTTTTCTGTGGTTTATAAGCCCCCTGGTCTGTGGTTTTTGCTATAGTGGCTCACATGGCTGAAGATCTACCGAAGACACCAAGGTACAGAATATGTGCGTTCCCTTGAGCCCTGTGGTGCCTCCGAACTCAGTGTCACACATACTCACCAAAGTGTAGCTGACCCCTTCACGCCACCTGGTCTGGGGGTGACTATCTCCCCGGACAGCTCCACGGCTGGGTGGGGATTCAGCTGCCCTCCTCTGAAGATGTCAGTTTGACCCTCAGTTCACCAAAGAGCTCGTGGCTCAGCCACAATCCAGCCCACCACCCCCATCCCCTGCCACCTCATCAGTGGAAATTATTGAAGGACACAACCGGTATCTGACCAGCGGTTCTCAGGGGCCCCTGGCAGTTCAGCCCCAGGCCGTACCTAGTACCTGCCGCAAAGTGGCCCTGAATTAAGAGCCATCCGGGGGAGCAGGGGTGCTCTGCGGGCTTGGAGAAGAGACCTGGGCCCACCTGGCTTACAACCTCTTATGTTCGTGGCGGAGGCCGAACTTTCCACGTGGGAGGGATGGAGGCAGCAGACACAGGTTCCCTCTCGGCCTCCTCCCTCCCTTTTCTCCTGCTTCCCTTAACCCACTCTTCCCACGTCACCTCCCTTGACCTGGGAAACAACACGCTCACGTTCTGCTCAGCTGATGCCCCCGGGAAGGGCCATTGCCCAGAACATCCCACAGCCCATTGAGGGAGGACCAGACCCTATGGCCCAGAGCCTGGGTGTTATGGGGCCCGGGAGGTATCAGGGCCACTGAGTGGGGTGCAGCACGACCTCCCAGGGACCCCTAAGGACACTGGGGCCACAGCCCCGGTGAGCATGAACCAGTTCCTTGGTGTGGCGGCCCAAGCATGCCTTCGCTAAGCCAGCCCACAGGGACAGGTGGAGGTGACGATGGGTTAGAGACGAGCCTGGATTTCCGCAGGCTTTGCTGACCCGCCCAGGCTGCCAGAGGACAGAGCTGCTCCCCGGACCAGCTCGGATGCGCGCGGTCTGATTTTAGAACAGTGAGCAAGGGTGTCTTGTGTGATAAAAGCCAGCTCCTCCTCACAATCCCTCTTAAATAACAAGCAACAGCTCCACCAGCCCTATTTTAACACTAAGCGTGCAGTGTATAAATTGCCGTGATAACCATATTCCTCCCCTACCTTATGTTTTGAAGTATTCCGACTTGCTTTCATTTTATTAATGTATTTCTTTTATCTTTCATCTGAATAGTGTTCTCTATGTAAAGTGACCAAACGTGATTAATGATGAATAGATTAAGATAGGACAGGGTGTTTGAAAAATGACTTAAGGACTGCGTGTAAGTCACTGGCTAGAGTCCCAAAATGCAAATTCTGGTTAAGTTAATGACTGGAAAATCGTGATGGCCCCTACTGCATGAGTTTTTGCATTGTTTCAAATTGCTTGATAAACAATAAATAATTAGCATTTTAAGTTAGAACGAGTTAATTATTTCTTAATTATTTCTATAGGCATTATGGTCCCAGCGTGGAAAGTGTCCGGGTACCTGACACGCAGACAGGCCCTCTTCTGCTGGGCCATCCAGATCCTTAGTGACCCTCCATGTGGCAAATGGGATAAGTGTGTTCGTACCCCATGAGAGGTCAGCACGGTATTAAAATGGAATCATCGGAGTTCCCGTCATGGCACAGCGGAAATGAATCCGACTAGGACCCATGAGGTGGCGGGTTTGATCCCTGGCCTTGCTCAGTGAGTTAAGGATCTGGCGTTGCCGTGAACTGTGGCGTAGGTCCCAGATGCAGCTCGGATCCCGTGTTGCTGTGGCTCTTGTGTAGGCCAGCAGCTATAGCTCAGATTAGACGCCTAGCCTGGGAACCTCCATATGCCGCGGGTGCAACCCTTAAAAATACAAAAGAAAAATAAATAAATAATAAAACGGAATCATCTCATTTGCAGGAGATTTCTTTCCCTGGGAAGAGTCCGTGGATTCTCCTGGCTGGGGTTTTAGGAAGGGAAGTCACATGCCTGTGCCCACCATCGCCTGACAAGTAAGCCTTATCATCTGGGTAGCTCCGTGCTCTCACTCACCCCCTCAGGAGCTGGGGAGCTTTATGAAAAATAAATTAATAATGCATACCAAATTGCATCTGCAAGAGACATGTAGGTGTATATTGTGGTCTTCCAAGATGATCAGATTTACGTTTTTGTTCAAGGGGATGTGCCACCCCATCTTCCGGGCACGTCTTGAACCGCCCCTCTGCTGGCACATCCCGCACTCTGCCGACTGCCCTGTGTGGTCACAGTTAAGGGGTCTTGGGGGCTCCAGCTGCCAGGTGCACCATTTAGGACCTCAGCCAGGGGAGCCCAAGGCTCAAGGGGACTTGACTGGAGCATCCAAATGGGAAACCAGAGGCTTCTGCGGGTGGGGGGGTTGGGGGGCGGAGGGCAGCAGCGTGGTCTGCAAAGGGACCGCTGTGGCTTAGTCTGCCGTGTCTGGTATGGAACCAAAGGGTATCTCCCATGCGGGTACCCAACACAGAGGGAAAAAAGCCACCTCTAAAGTTGTTTGGGGCTTTTTGTTTGTTTTGTTTTGTGAAACCACAAAGAAGCTAGAAATACAGCCGCATCGATAGTTCAATCCTCGCGCCTGCTCGGCGGTGTCCGCACACCCAGCCACGCTGCTTTTGTAGCGGGAGGAGAGTCGGTATTTATCAGGGTTCAGAGCCAGTTCAGCCACACACTTGACAAATTATTTGTGGAATTGTTGTATTCATAGTCACTTAAATAAGAATCTGTCAACACGAAGGCTGAGCTTTGTTGCAGCGGGTCCCCTGGTTTTTCCCCCGCACACCCAGAGAATGATGGATTGGAAGTAATGCAAATTCACTACCATTTTATATGCTGGTGCCTTCCTCAGAGACAGGGAACATAGCTCAGGATCATCTTGTAAAAGGCCGTAACTGTAAAGGCCTACTTCTGTGTTGGAAGTCTTGCCTTTCCTTCCCTCTTCTTCTTCTTCTTTTTTTTTTTTTTTTTTTCATTTCCAGATGGGACTTTAGAACAGGGAAATGGAATTCAAATATTTTCCTCACGTCTCGTTTTGGAAAGCGCTCTTTCACAGCAGGTGTGCGTGCTGGCTTTTTCGGCTAACTCATACATATGCTTAAGCGTGCTCTGTAATTAAAACAAATTGATAAATATAATTATTGGGTTTTATGGCAACTTAAAAGTTAATACCCCTTAGCCGGATGTTAAGTCTTAACTCTTGACAGAAAGTGGAGGAAGCGGGGGCTAGAGAGGACCGCGGGGGCAGTGAGCTTGCCCTTCTGGGTGTCCTTATGCCTGGGCACTGGAACTTTCTCTCTGCTCTGGGATGGAGGCCGAGCTGGGTCTCACTGGCCTTCTGAAATGTGAGGAAGGTGGGTCTTTCCTGGTCTGCCTTCTCAGGACTGCCAGGTTTGAGAGACCATTGCCAATCCGTGGGATGCTCAGATCTTGGGGGTGGGGCTGTTTCCGGTCTGGTCGGACCCTTCAGGGCCGGCTGAAGGAGCAGAGGCACGGAGGTCTTCCTCTGTCGCCTGGATGAGATTTCTTCTCATGTATGCCGGGAGCCCTGGGAACAGCGCTGTCCCGAAGAGTTGTCCCTAGAAAGATGTTTATGCAGAAAGACCACAGGAGGAGTTCCTGTTGTGGCTCAGTGAGTTAAGAACTGGATCAGTATCCATGAGGATGCAGGTTTGATCCCTGGGCTCACTCAGTGGGTTAAGGATCTGGCGTTGCCCTGAGCTTCTTCGGTGTAGATGGTAGCCATGGCTCGGATCTGGTGTGGCTGTGGCTGTGGCTGTGGTGTAGGCCAGCAGCTGCAGCTCTAATGCAACCCCTAGCCCAAAATGTCTATGTGTCTTGAGTGCTGCCCTAAAAAGCCAAAAAAAAAAAAGGAAAGAAAGAGAGAAAAAAAGACCGAAAGACCACAAGAGTCTTTTGAATCCAGATCTGACCTGCCCAAGGAAAGCAGCCTTAAAAGACACCCTGGAATCCAGCCTTGACTCTGGTTGGAATTCCACGTGAACTTGGGTGAGCCCCAGTACAATCTATAACTCCTTTGATACCAAACTCTAACTCAGGAAACGCAACTAGAGACCAACCCCCAGCAACTGGGAAAGGACCAAGAATCTCTCTCTCCCTCTGCCATCTCCCTTCCATTAGAAGCTTTGCAGAGGAATCCTTTTGCCTAAAAACATATTCTTTTAAGCCACCGTGATTTGCGTGGTAGAGTATTACATCCGTGGCCCCCATTTAAAAAAAAAGAAACTGCTGGAGAGCAGTAAAGAAAAAAAATAGAAAAACCCAATGTAAAAACAAAATCCCACGTTATATAACACGTCCCCTCCATACCACTGAAAAATAGATGTAATATTTTGAAATCACTGACTAATTATTTCTAATCATTCCATAATAATTTATGGAGACACTCGCTCCTTTGGACGTGTTCCTGTTTTGATCTAAATGTATTCCCGAACACGCTGTCAACCCTCCCAGTTTGGCAACTGATTTGGTTTTGCTGAATTTCTTTTCGTGTGTCCAGATCTCTTGCCAATGAGGCTGTGGAACATATTTTGACAGCTTTGTCGCTAAGTTTGTTGCTACTTGTGTCTGGAACGGGTATCAAATTTCAGAGATTAATCTGTTTGTTTCCTCCCCACTCATGATGTCTGCGGGATACCATTGGTTTGCCTGGAGCTGCTTCCATCAGCAACGCAGGGGTCAGGTCTTGTTTTATGGCCAGCAAGCTGCATGGGGCATCTTGGCAATGCCTGCATGCCTGGCACCCAGAGCCAGGTGCCAAATGTGGCTGATCTGGACCAGTACGTCGGTAAGAAGCCAGGGCTTCTGGAGCCAGAGGCTGGAATCCACGTGAATGTTGACATTGGGGCTGGGTGTGGTGGCCCCTAGATCATATTTGCTCAGAATGCAGACTTTACGTTAAAGTTGAGTAAGATACCAACTTGACACAAGCGTGACAAGACAATAAGCTTGGGTTTCACGTCCCTTTTTGCATCTCCTCCTAGTCTTATCAGGTGTTACTGTTCTCTGATGGGCCTATTTATTTATTTAGTCTTTTTAGGACTGCACCCTTGGCATATGGAAGTTCCCAGGCCAGGGGTCGAATCAGAGCTACAGCTGCTGGTCTACACCACAGCCATAGCAATGCAGGATCCAAGCCACGTCTTCGACCTATACCACAGCTCACAGCAATGCAGGATCCTTAACCCACTAAGCGAAGTCAGGGATCGAACCCAGACCCTCATGGATACGAGTTGGATTAGTTTCCATGGTGCTAGAGCAGGAACTCCTGATGGGCCCTTTTAGAATCTTCTGGAAGAGTGACTTGCCTAGCAACATTAGCATCACCTGGAAACTTACTAGATATTTTCAGTCCACCCATGTCTTCCTGGTTGGACTGAATCAGAGGCTGTGGGGGTGGGGCCCAGCCACCTGTGCTTTCATCAGAGCACCAGGTGATTCTGCCCCACACCAAGGCTGGAAACCACACCTCCAGATCACCAGGCACATTGTCTTGTCAAGGGTCATGAGTCTTTTCCAATGGTTGATCCTTGCAGCCCAGCTTAACTTGAATATTGCCTGTTTTGCTCCCTAATAACTTGATTGAATCCACTCAGTAAACCAAATAACTTGGTTGAATCCACTCATTAAACCAAAGGAGCATCGCTATTGGGCACTGACATTTATGTGCGGCCACCATGCTTGCCCGTGGGGAGCCCTGAGAGCACACGTATGCTGGACCTGAAGGAACCCACAGGTCAGTGGAGCAGAGGCAATGGTACCTGGACATTAATGTCCTGTGGGATAGCGCAGGGTACCGTGGTGACCTGGGGGATGGAAGCCTTGGATAGGTGAACAGGAAGGGGCAGGAGGAAGCAGGGTCTAAGTTGAGAGTTCCAGGTGTTGGGGAGCAGAGAGGAGAGGCATCGTGGGTGGAGGGACTGGCTATGCGAGGGCTTGAGACAAGAAATAACCTGGAGCATCATTCTGGGAACATGAAAGTAGATGGGTATTACTGATGGAAGAGTGAAGAGGGGCCAGGGTGGCACAGGAGGAAGGGGCTAGATCTTTTAAGCCAGGCTCAAGAGTTGGGGATGGGGACCATTGAAGATTTTGAGCTATTGCCATGGTGGCTACAGCATGGAGAATGATTCAGTAGGAGAATAGCTACACACTGCAGTGATCTATCCATTTAATCAACAAATACCACTGAGCTCCCATAGAGGCAACACAGCCTATGGCTGCAGAAACCAGGCTCTCGGGGCAGATGGGGCAGACCTAGTTCGCAAGCTTTGGTCTGGGACTTAACGAGCTCTGGGATCTTGGGCACAGTTCCTCTGAACCTCCTTCTCCTCCTGTGGAAATAACAGGAATAATGAGATTCACCCCAGAGAATTGTTGCGTGAGATGATGCCCATAAACTTTCACACAAGTGCCAGCACACAAGTATCCAATATAAGAAAACCACACCATCCTTATCACTGTTTTTGTTAGTGAGCGTCAGGCGTTTTGTTGGGTGCTGAGGCAACAGTGGTGAGTAAGACAGAGGCAGTTGCCTGCAGGCCTGGTGCATCTGAAGGAGAGAACAGTGGTGGTCTGGACCACAACAACAGCTCTGGCTCTCTGAGATAAAAGAAGACTAACTCAGTGAATACTAAGGGTGCCTGAAGGATGGGCCATAGGGCAGGGACAATAGTAATGTATTGGAGGAAGTTAGGGTGGTCTCCCAGGATTGCTATTGGCATACAAATGGTTGAGCCCTCCCTTGGGGCTAGGAAGGAGAAGGAGAAGGGGGAGAGGAAGAGGGAGGAGGAGGGAGAGGGGGAGGGGGAAGGAGAAAGATGAAGATGATGAGGAGGAGGAGAACTTTGTGGAGGGTGGGGGGGTAAGAAAGTGATGAACTGTGCTTTGTATCTGCTCTTGGGGAACTTGCAGGTGTAAGTGTCAGATTTCCAGTATTGGAGCATAAAGAGGAGTTTGTACTGGGTTACCGGGCATCTGTTTGCACAGACCCAGCAGCATTCAAGAGATGTTGGCATCCCTCCAGGCTCATCCTGGGATCCCCAGTGAGGTGACCCTCCTGATTTGAAGCCTTGTCTCACTCTGTCCTACCTGCATTTGGCTGCACACTTGGTGTCTTGGGTCTGGGAGCCTCTCTCCGTCCCTAGGGATGTTTCCTTACCCATCCTGCCATGTGTGGTTCACCCACTGAGATGTTTTCTGCTGCCCTCTTGCTTTGCAGAACCCAAGCATCCCAGGACCAGAGGAGAAGGGCACATTGGAACCTCCCAGATACACCTTTTTGCTACTGAGAGTGATAAGGAACTAAAGGGGTCAGGAGGCTAGTCATAGGACCCAAGTCCAAAACCACCTATCAATAGCTACTATGTTCCAGGAGTAATCTTGAGGCTGTGGCTGTAATGAAAGCTTCAACAAAGATCTGTCTGGTAAGAATAATGATGCTTATCCATATCTCTGTCAGCTCTGCTCTAGCTCGATGCTTTGGGGAGTCAGGAGTCCAGAAGACCCTTCTCCGTCTTCGCAACCTTGGGAAAGAGGGGGTATTCACAGCTGATAACCTGGAGAGCAGGACTCTGGGGAATGGGTCATAGTAGGGGTGTGTTTACAGAGGGTGGCAGGAGTTATAGAGGGTGAAATGCCCAACAGGGTGGCCATGGAAGCGAGAGGGAGGGAGAGATTCCATCTTAGAATGTTTGTACCAAGCACAGGATAGAGAAGAGCCTGTGGGCAGGTGCTCTGGGCAAACCTCAGTGCATGGGTGTTGCTACAGGTTTGCCACATCAAAAGTCAAGTGCCTCCAACACAGCTCCACCCAGAGGGCACAGTCACTTTGAGACAACCCAGAGCTACAAAGGGTGGAGCCTTGAGCACTCAAAGATCATGGCCCAGAAATTCACAAACATAGATACCTGCAGGGGCAGGCAGGTAATGGACAACAATGAAGGGACAGAACTTGAGAAGAGCTGTCCACCTAAAGAGGACAGCTTTGACTCAGTTCCATACAGAAAGGAGTCCAGGTGGTCAGATATTCCTATTCTTCAAGGGAAACTTGGACACCAGGGATTTATGTGCAATCTCCAAGTTTTTAAAGATTGGCAATTCATTTTTATTATTATTCATATTCCATGGAGCCAAAGAGAAGATGATGTTAAAATGGATAGAGCATTGTGTACTGCCAGTGGGTGACCCCTGAGACATTAGGGTGCCAGGCCCTCCAGGGAGGTCTTACTTCATGGGAGAACAGTTGGATTCAGGACCTTCTCTGACCTGGGTGCCCTGGGATGGGTGGCCTAGGGCACACCAGCTCTTGAGGGACAGGTTGTGGCTTTGCTCACTTAACTTTGTCTAGGGAGCCTCCCTCCACATCATGCTGAGGTGGGATGGGTGGAGGGTGATGGGTTCCACTGCCAGCCTCAGGCCTCTGGAGATCTGTCTCCACAACTCATAGGCATTAATAGCTGAAGACCTACCTGAAGATGGGCACAGCCAGGAGGGCAGGGATGGCTCAAGCCCAGGCCACCTACACAGGGAGAGGGGGGCTTGGAGTTCTTGCTGGTGCCTGTGGAAACTGGCTTTAGTCAAGGCTCCCTCTTCCCAGTGTGCTGCCCACCTGGGGGTCTTCTGATGGCCTTCCCTTCTCCAGGGAGGGGAGACCACTTAACGTGTTATATAAAATGAAATAATGTCATTGCTTCCCCCTGGTTTCCTGCTGATTGACTTTTATAGCTTGCAAACATTATGCTGGATTGGTAAATTGCAATAAATTTAATCAAGAATTATTTTATTCAGCCTACTAATGAGGAATAATAGCATATGTATCAATTAGGCCTGTCAATTTGTGTGAAGAAATAGATTTACAAAGGGATAGTAAGCAGAAAAAAATACCATTGGTATCAATTCACTTCATTATTTTTAATTTGCTTTGAATATTGAGTGTTTCTAACATAAAATCATTCCTCAATTAAAATAAAACAGCTGTACTGCTCTCGGCTCCTCATCCCTTGTTTTTGCTTACAGATTAGCAGTTGTCATTGGTTTCAGTCTGTTGTCATCTCATTAATTTGCACCCATAAATGGGTAAAAAAGTATTCTCAACTGTCAGTGAAAAACGTAACAGAGCAAAATGGTTTTCTCGTGTTTGGGGGAAACAGCAGGGTTACTGCAGCAACAAAGAGGGGGTGGGCATGGGGGTGGTGTCATGGGAAGCCAGGCCTGCCCTGCTTGACTGGGACTCTAGAAAAGGCAGACCCAGCCTTTTCTAGGGCCCTTAGCTACATATCCTGTGATTAATTATTTGCAAATATGGCCATAAGTATTGCCTTCTTTCTGTCTCTGCAACACAACTTGGCCAAGTCCATTTTCCATCAGGAAGTGGAATCCCTTTCTCCACCTTGTGTATCTGAGCTGGTCATGTGACTTGTCTTGGCCCCAGAATGCAGAAAAAGCCCAATTCAATGTGCATTTCTGTGCCAAAGACTCAAGAGGCCTTGCATACCTCCATGCTGTTTCTCTTGGAACCTTGTAAACTCCACGTCAGCAAGCCCTGGCCAGCCTGCTGGAGGATGAGAGACCATGGAGAGTAAGATGTCATCCCGGTCAGGTTTATCTTAGACCAGCAAGTCTCTCAGAGACCTAGCAGCTCACTCTAGACACAAGAATGAGCCTCACCAAGTCCAGAAGAACCACCCAGCTGAGCCCAGCACAAATTGCTGACTCACAGGATGCTGAGCTAGGTTGACACTGAAGCCTTAATATTTTGGGACATCTTGTTATGCAGCAAGAGCTAACTGATACATGTCCATTATTTCAGAGCAGTCTGAAGCTGCAGAATGACATTGGAAGGGAAAGACGGGGCTTAGGGTGTGATGCCCAGAGTCTGGATAAGAGAGAGAATCAAGAAATAAATGGAAACACTCAGGTGATTTCATCCTTATAGCAGGCTTTCCAGTAGCCTGAGAGAGCAGGTGTGTTTGTACACATATGTGTATCGATGCCCATGGGTGAAAATGTACGTGGGTCTTGGTGTATGTACATGTCAGTGTATATGTGCACATTTATGTGTAGCCCTGATAATGTATCTTAACTGCCCCTTGGTGAAACTCAAAGGTGGTTTTCTCTGCCTGTGACCTGGCTACTGGTTGGATAGAAACAGTTTTCCCTGAGAATTTCGCCATGTGTACTTGAGTGAATTACCTGTCTCCCCAAACTCCACATGTCAGCAAACTCCTGGATTAACCCCAAGTGCTCATGAATGAGTCACTCAGGAATACCTTGGGAAGCCAAGCATGGACATAGTGGGTCTCCATGTGACTCTCCAGGTCTGGACCTGCAGCCACCCTGACCCAACTGTGGCAAGAGCCAACTTAGTGAAATGTCTGCAGGATCCTCATGCCCGCCACGTGAGGAGAAGATGAGCCAGAAAGAGCAATGCCATGATCAGGGCCAACCAGGGCACTGAAGCCAGAGGCAGGAATCAAGACACCCACTCTAATCCTCTTTCCATCCCCACTTGGCCTTCACGGCCTCTCATGGTCTCCAGGTGCTAGCTCAGTGCTAGTCCTCTCCATGGGTCAGAAAGTTCAGAGGAGAGAGATGCATCTAACCATCATTCAGAGAAGGAGCTTGGGGCTTTGACCCTGGTGAGGGTCCTGGCTGATCCCGGCAGGTGCATTGTCTAGAGGAATCTCCAGTGTACAAAGGCCTCCTCCCTGGCCACCCCAAGCCCGTCATACACTGGCCATTTCCTGGGCCCCTGTGCTGAGGTTTTGCAAATAACATCTAAGTCATGGAAAGGCAGCAGAGGTAAGTATCTCATTTTGCAAAGGAGCAGACTATGGTGAAAAGAGGTTAAAGGATTTGTTCTGTTCAAGGTCACACAGCCTGCAAAAGGGGAAAGTGGGACAGGATTGGACAATAAAATTTGTGACTCTCTGCTCCTCGTGACTGTCAAATGCTGTCTGAGGGATATAACTTGGTCTTTGGTCTTCAGTCATTAACACCTTAGTGTAAATTAGCACTGTTGATTGATAACAGGACGCTAAAGGAAAGCTCTTGGATATGGATATGCTCCCTGCATCCGTGACTTGGGATGCATCTTAATCCTCTGACTGGTACCCCTCCAAGTCATAGGAGGCAGCCCATCCAAAGCACAGGGCAAGGACAGGCCACACATGATGTCCCTCCCCACCCAGTAAGTTTTAGATCCTCTGTAAAACCGCCCCAGCAAGCGTCCTTGTCTGCCTCTTGTCCATGTTCTCTGGGGCTTCCGGAAGGGCTCCCGCTGAGACCATAGTGGATGCTCTGTGCACAGCTGTCCTGGGGAACACCTTCCAGATCTTGAAGAGCAATGACCCTGTTTGCAAGGCATCCTTCTTCCAAAGGCACTCTTTCACACGGAGCAGTGGAAATGGCTGGGATTAACGTGTGTTTATAGGTGCTGTTGGTCTTGATGCATCCAGGATGCCTTATAAACTGTGAGTCATATAACCAACAAGCCATCCTCACATCTTTGGGGAAAGTAGCAGCTGTTTAACTCTGCAGGACGGTCTTGCTGGACAGGATGATCTGTGCCTGGAGAGAGTGCCCCGCCCCGTGGACGTGGCCCAGGTGTACCATTGACCACGTGACCACTTAAGGGCTCTGGAATGGCAGCAATTTCACAGGCCTGAGAGTCAGGAGAGCCAGACCCAGTCTTTCTTTGAACCTGAGCCTTCCACAAAGAGCTCTGGCTCCACCTCTATCTGAGCCTATGCATAGTTTACTCCTGCCTGGATACAAAGGAATCATAAGGAGTGGCCCATCACTGACTTATCCTATCTATAGTGCTTTCTGAGTCAGTGGTACAATAAATCCTGTAATTATCATGATAATATTACATTATTTTTGTGTTAAATATGGTAATTTATGGGAGTTCCTTTTGTGGCGCAGTGGCAATGAACCCTACTAATATCCATGAGGATGCGGGTTCAATCCCTGGCCTCACTCATGGGTCAAAGATCCGGTGTTGCTGTGAGCTGTGTTGCAGGTTGCAGACTCGGCTCAAATCTGGTGTTGCTGTGGCTGCGGTGCAGGCCAGCAGCTATAGCTCTGATTCAACCCCTAGCCTGGGAACTTCCATATGCCGCAGGTGCAGCCCTAAAAAGAAAAAAAAAAAAAAGATATTAACTTAAGCAAAGTAAATATTTAAAAGATACCATCATTTATAAGCTGGATCTTGCTATTTCTTTGCTTTTTTTGGCTCTATGCAGTCTAAAACACCACGGGTGTCTTGTTTAGGGCTTAAGTGGGTGACATTACTTCTGGGACTCCTACTGTGTCCCAAAATGGGTTTGATCCTCCCCTGCTGTCTTCCCACAGCAACTGCTTGGAGGACCTGTGGCCCAGAGCAGGAAGATGCTTCGAGGGTGTCAAGGGGTATGGTTCCACCACAGGCTCCCCCTGAGCCAAGGGTTCTAGGTCCCTGGCCCTGAGTCACCTGCATGACCAAGAGGTCTGAATGGGAAGACAGGTGCACAGCCCAGAGAACAGGGCTTGCCCATGCATAGCAAATTGTGATGGCTGTTAAGGCCAAGGTTCCTTCCTGTGCATCCCGGTTCTCGGCCACCCCGTGTAGTGAAGATGGTGGGTGCATGTGGGCATTGGTCATTGAGCCCTCCATCTCCCTGGAATGTCCAGGAGGCCTGCTGTTCTAGCATCTCCAGTGCACAATTTCTCCAGCTGGCCCACAGCTGCCCTCTGCTTGGCGTGGAGCATCCGATGAGATCATAGCCCATGTTGTCATGGATGCAGATTTTTTATATTCCAGTTTATTTCCACATGCGCATATCAGACGGTGGCTCGGCCATCGTGCTCTGAGGGAGGTGAAAGGTTTTATGTGAGTAAGCGTTGATCAATACCTGAACCAGTCACCTCCTGTCTGCCTTTGGGAGCTTTGTCTCCACTGGCGGGGGCGGGGGTGCGTTGCCCGCAAGGCTGGGGAGAGGACAGATGTCTGCAAGGCAGAAAGAAATGCACCTGCCTCAGCCCCCTTCAGAGCCAGGAGAGGAGTCGTCAATTTCAAAGTGAGCCGTTTCATTTGGGGGGGGGTGGGGTGGGGAGGGGCGGGCCGCCTTTGGTGAAGTTGGAAACAGGCTAAGAAACATTTTAGAAGCAAGGATGGAAATACGAGGCTCAACTGGCCTGACATCAATCCTCCGCATAAAATGCTACAATTCAGCAAAGCAGATCCATTGGAGGGCTGTGTGGTATTCATCTGCTACTTGGGTGTGGGTTGCTTTCTTGTTGTTCCCTCCAAGGATGTTCGGTCTGGGTTTGGTATCTCTTGGGCCCAGGGCGGGAAGTGAGAAATGGAGCGCTGGGTGACTTTAGACTTGGTCCAGAGCCAATCCTGGTAATTTAGGAAGCCAAACTCTACTCTTTGAGGAGCTATTAACTCTCAATATTACAGAGGGAGCTTTTCCATCCCAGACAAATGAGAAACGAACACTCCCTCCTAATGGTGGGTCATAACTCAACATCATTCTCTGAAGATCTACGGCCCAGCCCCCTGCCAGTCTCCCTTAGAAAACGGCTGACATGTGACTGTTTTATCCTCTGCCCCTCCTTCTCCAGCACATATTAATAAAAGTTCTATATAAAACAGAGTGATAAAGGAGATTCATACTTTTATTTCTCACACGTGCTGAATTCTACCTTTTCATCTTGAATCACCCAGGTGGAGGGTCTACACCACCTGAATTAATGAACCTCCTCACGGGTCGACACACGGATCCATCCACGTCACCATGAACAAGATGTCTGCTTCCCAAATAGAAAAGCCACCGTCCACACCAATGCAAAGGCATCCACCGCCTTGAAAGTTGAGTAGATATGCAGCCACTTTCCTGAAATCCTTTTCAACACGCGCCACCCCCGGCCCAAGCAAATGACGTGCGTTTCTCTGACAAACACATCTGGATCTTGAGGGTCTGAGTCTATTGTCTTGGCATTTAGCTCAGCAATACCTTACCTGAATTAGTAATGTCTCTTTCTAAGAGGTAGAGAAATTAACAGGAATTATTTCTGGATCTATTAACTGGGATGGAGTGAATATTGCTTGGGGTCCAGCAGGATACGTGTTCTCATTTTAATCACCAGGCCATCATTCTCTTTCTTCCTTTCAGACGTTCTGAAGCCTTCAAGGAAAGGCCTCCGTCAAGGTGAAGGAGATGAGATGGGGTACCAGTTGAGATGAGAGTGAATTTCCACCGCTCGCCCACCTGTGCCCAGGTTTGGACGGGAGGTGGCATCCTGCAGCGCTCTGGCCCTGGCGAGCCACATCCTCAGAAGGTAATGTGGCCACTGGACCTGGCAGACCAGAATTGAATTCCCCAGGTGACTCTCAAGAGGGGAGGCTCCCGAGTCACCACATTTCACAGCATCTGGGCCAGAGCTGGCTCTCACAGATGCTTCTGGAAGGGTAGACCACCAAGGGTGATAAGACACCCACGGGTTGGTTGGTCCTGACTCCTAGGATCCAGGACAACCTGAGCTGTGGCCCCGGATCATGTCCCCTTTCTCGTGACTTGGAAGACCAGCCCCACTGAAGAGCTAACTTGTAAGGAGCATCTGCTGTGAGCTTTACATAGGCAGTTACAAACCCTACGAGGATGGTGCTTTATGAATTCCCATTTTTATAGAAAAGGAAACAGCCTTGAGGAAGCTGAGCCACGTTCCCCAAGTCTCACAGATATAGATGGGTGTGGCAGAGGAACTGGCAGCTGGCCTTAGAAGCCCTAGGTCATGATGGGGAATCGATTCTGCCAAGCTGACCAGAGCCAGGCTGTCCAACTTGTCTCAGCTAACTGGACTAGTGGAAAGAGAAAAATCGGACCATCGAGAGTATAAATTTGGGAGTTCCTGTTGTGGCTCAGAAGGTTAAGATGTATAGTGTCCGTGAGGATACAGGCTCCATCCCTGGCCTCTTGAAGTGGATTAAGGATCCGAAGTTGCTGCAAGCTGCAAGGTAGGTTGCAGACACGACTCGGATCCTGCATCGCTGTGGCTGTGGTGTAGGCTGGCAGCTGCGGCTCTGATTCAACCTCTAGCTTGGGAATTCCATATGCCACTGGCGTGGCCCTAAAATGAAAAATAAAAGTGTAGATTTGTAGTTGGTTTGGTTTATGGTGATATTAAAATGAAAGCTCAGAGTTCCTGTTATGGCTCAGTGGGTTAAGAACCTGACTAGTATCCATGAGGATGTGGGTTCGATCTGTGACCTCGCTTATTGGGTTAAGGATCTGGCATTGCCATCAGCTGTGGTGTAGGTTGCAGATGTGGCTTGGATCCTGCGTTGCTGTGGCTGTGGTGTAAGCTGGCAGCTGCAGCTCTGATTCGAGCTCTAGCCTGGGAGCTTCTATATGCTTCAGGTGTGGCCATAAAAATTAAAAAATAAAATAGGAGTTCCCATCGTGGCGCAGTGGTTAGTGAATCTGACTAGGAACCCTGAGGTTGAGGGTTCGATCCCTGGCCTTGCTCAGTGGGTCAACTATCCGGCGTTGCCGTGAGCTATGGTGGAGGTTGCAGACGCGGCTCGGATCCCGAGTTTCTGTGGCTCTGGCGTAAGCCGGCGGCTACAGCTCCGATTGGACCCCCAAGCCTGTGAATCTCCATATGCCGCGGCAGCGGCCCTAGAAAAGACAAAAAAATAAAATAAAATAAAATAATATAAAATAAAATAAGATTAAATAAATAAAATAAGATAAAGTGAAAGCTGTGTTGACTTGTGTAAGCCTGCTGTATGCTTCAACAGTGGGCATTGCCCTTGCTTGGGTAGGTCTGGCAAAAGGATGGGCAAACCTGTAGGCATGCACTTGACTCAGTTTGCACTCAAGGTTCTTCTCTCTGGGCTGCAGCCTGATGCTAGAACCCGGGGGAGAGGATCCTTAGGACAGAAGGGTATTCCTCACCCCTGTTCCGAGGTGACGGGGCTGCAGGGAGAAACCCACGGAGATGTTTCATGAGGGCCTCAAGAGATGCTGCTTCCCCCTGCAGGGCCCCGCTGAGCAAGCCTGCCCTGAGCACTGAGCTGGAGGGTGGCGCCTGCTCCCCATCAACCCCAGAGCCTGGCAAGGCTCTCACCCTGTGGGTGGGCACATGGCAGTGTGGATGGGGCACATGCAGGGCTGACTTTCATGGTCTTGTGTGTTTGTGAGCTCCCGTGAGACCCCTAGGGAGGACACGCAGAGATGCCAGAGGGGTCTCAGGGGACCGGAGTCCTGGGTGATCAGTGTCTCAAAAGTCTGCTCATTCTTCTCATGGCCCACACCGTTGCCTTGTTGAGGGCCAGGAAATCTCACAGCACGTGAAGTGGGAAAGTTGTCTTTTGTTTTCCAGCTTTATTGTAGTTGAACTGTCAAGTAAAATTTATAGATTTACAGTGCAGGATGTGATGATGTGATACATGTATACAGTATAAAATAACCACAATCAAGTTAATTAATATATCCATCACCGTGTGTGTGTGGGGGGGGGGAGGTGAAGTCACTTAAGATCCACTCTCTTAGCAAATCTCACACATACAGTACACTGTTATTAACTACAGTCTCCAGGCTGTACATCAGAGCCTCGAGACTTACTCATAACTGAAAGCTTGTACCCTCTGGCCTTCTCCCTATTTCCCCCATGTCCAGCCCCTGGAAGCCACCATTCTTATCTCTTTATCTAGGATTTCAAACCAGTTTTTTTTTTTTTCCATTTCCACATATAAGTGCAGTATTTGTTTCTGTCTGACTTATTTCACTTAGTGTAACGCTTCCTGATTTATCTATGTTGATGCAAATGATAGCATATCCTTCTTTTTGATGGCTGAATAATATTCCATTGCACCTACATGCATACTGTTCTTTATCCATTCATCTGTGAACAGATGGTTAGATTGTTTCTGTATCTTGAATGCTGTGAATAACAAATGCTGCCATGAACATGGGGGTACAGATATGTCTTTGAGATCAAAGGTGACTTAAAGTGACATGATGTGGGAATTCCTGTCATGGCTCAGTGGTAATGAATAACAACTAGTATCCATGAGGATGTGGGTTTGTTCCCTGGCCTCACTCAGTGGGTTGGGAATCTGGCATTGCTGGGAGTTGTGGTATAGGTTGCAAATGTGGCTTGGACCCCTGCGTTGCTGTGGCTGTGGTATAGGCTGGTGGCTGCAGCTCAAGTTTGACCCCTAGCTTGGGAACTTCCGTATGTCGCAGGTGCAGTCCTTAAAAAACCCTTCCATATGTTGCAGGTGCAAACCTCCCCCCCCACCCCCCGCCCCAATGACTTGATGCGAACTTGCTGTGCTAATGGGCAGGGCCTAGGAAAGACATCAGACTACCATGTAGGTACCAAATGCGGAGACTCTGTAGCTAGACTGCCTGGGCTGGAATCCTTCTGTCATTTACTGGGTGACTCTGGACCAATTATCGGTCCTCTCTGGGCCTCAGTTTCCTGGAATCACGCTGATGCTTTGGGGAATGAAATACATTGTCATGGACAAAGCCCATCATGAGCACTGTGTGTGCTGCTCACTGTTATTATTATTTTGTTATGAAGAGCAAAGTCCTAATTTGAGGGGATGGGGGACACGCAGAAAGCACACACCCGCACATTCTCACGTGGTCCAAGAGAACACCATTCCCATCGGAGTCCATTCATGTAAACCTAACGGGTTAAAAACAAAAACCAACAATTCTGTCCGTGAGCCCAACTAACTCTGGGGTCCACCTGACCGAGTTGTGTCACAATCCGTGGCAGGCTGAGAATACCTGTGACTAAATCGGTAGAAGCTGTATCGCAAATAGGAGCTTTGTGAGATAATCACTTAACTGAAAATATTTTACTAGCTACAGAATCTTTCTTGCTGTGTAAATTCGTCCCAAAGAGTAATTATTTCTGAGTTTTAATGATCCAGTCAATTTGTTTACCATTGGTTTATAAATATATAACATTTATTTTGTTTAGAAATGGAAGTTATTTTCAGGCTGATTTATGTTGCCTTGTACTCACGCCTCTCACAGAAGAGTCTTCTCCCCAATCCCCGAGACCTCCTCTTTTCCGCTGGTGGTGGCAGCGAAGAGATGATGCGAGGGTCTCCTGGGGAGATTAAAGCGTTTACCCCATTGCCACTCTGCCTGCTCTGAACCTCCAGAATTATAGCCTCTCGAGAGAAAGTTAATAGAGGGCACGGGGTGTGGGAATTCCTGTTGTGTGGTTCAGCGATGATGAACCCGACTAGGATCCAGGAGCATGCGGGTTTGATCCCTGGCCTCGCTCCATGGGTCAGGGATCCGGCATCGCCGTGAGCTGTGGTGTAGGTCGCAGATGCAGCTCAGGTTGCTGTGGCTGTGGCTGTGGCCAGCAGCTGTAGCTCCAATTCAACCCCGAGCCTGGGAACTTCCATACACCGCAGGTGTGGCCCTAAAAAGCAAAAAAAAAAAAAAAAAAAAAAAGAGTGGGGGAGGCATGGGGTGTGGATGGAAGGGCGTCTCTGGGCGTTCTCCTCCGTAGGGCTTCTGGGGACCAAACTGACCAGGCTGAGAGCCTGACTGCTGTGCATGTCTCCATCTCCTCTCTGTAAACGCCGGTGCTCAGCCTCATCTCCGTAATTAAGAACTGTTCAGATTCAGCATGAAGCCAGTGCCGTAAGGTCCACAAGAAACTGGCTTTGTGAAAGGGATGGAGCTTTATTTAGCAACTGCCCAAGTGATGGTGTGAATTCCTGAGCTGGAAATAAAATGCATTTCCTCCGTTGGCAAGCAGCTCCTTTTGTGAATAACTAACTGGCCCAAGGAGAGCTGGAGCTGGGAGAGCAGGAGCTGGAGGGGCGACCGGGAGCCCCCGGGATGCTCTGGCCACAGGGCTGTCCGGTTGTGTTCTGGAAATCTCAGGCGCAGCTCCACCCTCGTCCCTTAGGACTCCTCTGGGCGAAAGGCAGCTGGCGAGTGGGCCACCTGGGTCCCCAGGGTCTCTCCAAATTGTCTTGTTCCTGGGTTCTTCTCCCTCTCAATATTTCTCGAAACACGTACTGGAGCCTTTGTCATATGGTGATGGATAGAGGCGGTGCGCGCGGGCGAACGGCGCCCCATCTTAATATTACTTTTCCTTCCTTGGTGGCGAGAGGCTGCGGGGTACCGAGGCCATCCCGAGCCCCACTCCCCGTGAAGCCTTGGGCGTGTTTATCACGGTGCCAATAAAACCGGCGCGATTTATGGCTCTGCTTTTTAATTCATTCAATTCTCTGTTCATTGGGAGGTTAATGTTGTTGATCTATTTTCTCTTGAAACAAATAAAAACAATATGTGCTGACACTGGCGTGGACTTTTGACATGGACCAGGGAGGTCAGCATTTAATTTTATATTTATAGACTACACGGACAATATTATCTGTATTAAAAACTGCTCACTCCATCCTTGTCATTTTACAACTCGGGTCAGACGCTCCCATCACAGTGCTGGGGTTTCTCTTCCAGGCTCGTCCTTTCCTTCTGCTTTTCTTCTTCATCTCGTTCCACCTTTCTCTCTCTGTGCTTCTCCTCCCCAGGCTGGATGATGGGCTTTGATTTCTTTCTTCGTTGTTTTGGGTCTCTCTGCGATATCCACTCCTCTACAATCCATTTGTCATTTTCTCTCTCTGTCTTGGTCTCTCTCATTCTCTCTCTTTCTTCATATATGTATCAAGATAGATATATATCTCCTTCTCCATCTCTCCTCTCCCCTTTTAATCCCTTCCTTCCTCCTCTATCTCCACTGTATCTCTCTCCCTTGGAAGCAGTGTCATAATCGCCAAAAGCGAGACTCTTTTGGATTTGATGGCTTGGGTCATCCTTCGCGCTTTCCCTGTGGAGTGGGTGCTCCGGATCGAGGGAGGGACCAGAAAGAGGGGTGTGAAGACTGAGCGATTTTGAGTTTTGACAGAGAGAGCACTGCCTTTCTTTAAGACCATGGCTTTTAGGTGATGTCTGGGTTTAAACTGCTCCTTCTTCAAACCCCATGCTCCTGGCTACAGTGGCAACAGTGATGGCTGTGATGAAGCTGTTCTCATCATCAGGAAGCCTCTCTTTCCTGAGCGTCTGTCGCCTGTGTTGATCCAGCAGAAGTCACCCAAAGTGATGAGCCATATTGCTTAATGCTGGATCTAAACAATCAACTGACTTGAAAAATGAAACCAAGGAGCAGTAGGGAAGCTGTCCTGGGAGCCACCAGCTCTCTCTTTGGAACCAGTGAGTGAAGCCCATCAAGCCTCATCTCTGCCTCTATGTAAAGTGATACCAGTGATGACTGCCTTTCAGGGTGGGGCTCAGAGATCTCAGATGGTTATATCTGGTCTGTTGCCTGGGACACAAGAGGTGCACAGGCAATGGAAGCTAATGAAGGATCAGCTGTATCATGACCTGGTTATTACGGGAAAACACCGTTTTAGTCGCACAACTCTATTAATGCAGGGGTTGTTTGCAAAATTACCTGTCTGTTTGTGAAGATGGAAAGAAAACATCAGGAGATCCGTGAGCGATGTGGTCGTCTGGGTTGGGAATGGGTCATCTCTGGGTGACTGAGTCAGCTGCTCTCCGAGACCTGCCTCATGGCCTGTGTATCTGTGGCAGAGACGTCCTCAGCCTATCTTGGCATCTTTCGTTAACTGTGCCTGAATGGCCTGTAGTTTATGGGCCGGGAGTGGCATCTCTCAAGTGAGTTTTACAGGTGATGCCCCCATTGAGTGGGCCACCGGTGGTGTGGTCGGGGTCTCCACTGATTGAAATCAGCCTGGTTCTGCCTGTGGACACCCCTCCCATATTTTCTGTGTCCTCACCTGTGAAATCGGGGTAATGATGCTGCTCCATCCACAGATGACAGGAGGATTAATTAGATGCTATATTTAAAAGACTTTAGATCCTTGGAGGAAAGTGCAGTGTAACTGATATCTAAGAAGATAAAATATTTAAGCCATAGCCTCCGGGGGCCGTTAATCTTATTGTATTTTCAGCATTTTAGAAATTTTGTATGAAAACATTCTTTAAGAAAGCGTCTCTGCTGAGACAGCGGAGGAAGAAACACTTTCTAAGAGAGTGCAATAGCTGGGCATTATTCTCCCAGGATCAGCCTCCTTCCTTCCCTGATGGGCCCTGTGCCTACCAAGATGGTGGGAAATGAATGGCTGTCCTGAATGTTCTGGCCCATCTCTTGGACCCGTATTAACGGAGTGGCCTGCAGAAGAGAGGTATCACAGATGCAGATGTCCAGACTCATCCGAATATCCAGGAAAGTCCTGGAGAAAGAAATTTTCATCCCAGCAAATAATGAAAAAAAAAAAGAGTTTTAAATGATGTAATTTCTTCAACAAAGATGATAAAGATGTGGTGTTTTTAAGCAGCTTAAGATTTAACATAGATCAACCATCTTGCCTCTGATGATGAAACTGAGGCCTAAAGAGATGAAATGATTTTACCAAAGGCCTTCTGGGGGAAGGGAGACAAGTCCCTGGGCCCCCCGATTACAATGTAACTAAAGAAGCTTAAGGTTCAAGTCTTCTGTTTGCATGATTCTCTTCCAAGATCCCGTGCCTATTTTTTGTGTTAATAAGGCAATATTCCTTTTTATTAAAGAGGGCTGCTAAAATCTTTGGACCCCACTCTACCTGGATCTCCCATGTCCGTAGGTCTCTTGAGCCTGAATGATGTTCATTTCTGGTTCTTAGTGTTCTCTTCAGATTTTTCTGGATCCACTCAAATGAGATTGAACAGAAATGAACAATTCATTTAATTGAAAAATATAGGGTATAGCTGACTTCAGGCATAGCTGCACAAGGAGTTCAATAATGTCACCAGAGTCCTATCTGTTTCCATCCTTCAGTGCTTCAGCCTTGCCTATTGTTTTCTGTTTCAGGAAATTTCTCTCTAAATAGTGCCAGACTGCCCCCAGCAATTCCCAGCTTCTACCTTCTCGTTAAGGAAGCGCCCCAGAACATAGTGCTTCTTTCCTGGTAATTCCAGGCAGGTACCCAAGGAAAATTTTCTGTGGGCCATCTTGAAGGGCTCATTGCTGAACCATCCAGGTTGGCCAGGGTGATGACATGCGCTGCTTGGCTAAGTCATGTCTCCCCCTCTAGAGCTGGGATGTGGATTTAGCTCCATCCAAATCATCTGGACTTGTTACCAAACCAACCCAGGTTCCCTTCCTGAGGCTGAGCAAAGTCAATCTATTGACACTGGGCTGTAGTGAAGAAAACTACAGTGAATATTGCACGACTCCAAGCAAGGAGAATGGGAAGCTCATGCACAAAAGACCCAAACTTCCTGATGGTCTTCAGAGAAGGGTTTTTGAAAGGGCAACATTAGAGGTGAGGGCTGCAGGGAGCACGGTCAGCACATGGACATTTTTCTGATTGGCTGGTGGTAAAGTAGCAGGATGGTGTTTCGGGAATCTTAATCATCAAGCTTCTGGTTCCAACCAGTCTAGGGTCTATGTGTTTGTTCGTAGCATGTCATCACCATCCTCCAGTCGGTGGGGATCTTGTTTCTGCAGAACAACACAAGAGTAAGGGTCAGATTGTTATCTATATCCCTTCAAGGGGAACCAGATGCCCTGTGACTCTATTGTTCTGATCATTAACTGCTTGAGTCTTCTCTTTGGAACTTGGGGACACTGAAAGGTCTGTCATTGGGAAGATCCCCTAGGGTCCTGCTGAGAAGTTTCCAACTGAGACGTGAGAAGGGGTGGTTCCCCAAAACTAAATCAATACGTTGTTATCAGAAGAAGGGACGATGGAAGCTAGACTAGCTGCGTTAGAAGATGCTTTGTGCTCATGATCTTACATTTAGAGACATGCATCTCTTAACATGTGTTAGATCCTATTTCCTGTCCTAATGAGCTAGATGCTATTAGCTGTGACAAGCCTAGATGCATAATCAAAGATCAGTTCAGGTCCATGCTTTTTCTAATTTTAATTTTCTTGAAGTATAGCTGGTTTACAATGTTGTGTTGGCTTCAGGTTACAGCAAAGTGATTCAGTTATACATATACATATATATATATATATATAAATTCTTTTTCAGATTCTTTCTCTGTATGGGTTATTACAGAATACTGAATAGAGTTCCCTGTAATATACAGTAGGTCCTTGTTAATTATCTATTTTATATGTAGTAGTGTATATGGATTAATCCCAAACTCCTAATTTATTCCTCTCCCCACCTCTCCCCTTTGATAACCACAGTTTGTTTTTGAAGTCCATGAGTCTGTTTTTGTTTTGTAAATAAGTTCATTTGAAGGAACATTTTTTTTTTTTTTAATGGTGGATGGCAGCAGGAACTGAGGACTGAGGACCAAACATTTTTTTCTCTCCCTGGGTACTTAGCCCTGCATAATTTCCTGGAATTTCAACCGATCCCAAGTAAGAACCTCAAATTATCTGAGATTAATTTGCTACACAGGAGAATGAAGATGAGAATGAATGAATGAAGAAATTTCATTGTAGAAAAATGAAGTTTTCATTCTTGCACACACGAGTTGGTGGATCAAGATTCATATTTTTTCTGTGTGTTTTTGGCTGATTATACCATCCACAAGAAGCTTCTGATACTCAGGGTGGCCTGGATGAGGTACTGAGATTATTTGTTTCTTCTTTAAATCGGAACAGTAGGAAGGTAAACTTGGTAAGCAGGAGCCCCCTGAACCAGAGATCAGTCTCGCCCTCCCCGGAGTCAGGCCCCAGACCCATGACATTCTAAGGACCTTGGGAGAAAAACGGACCAGGTTGTGATGCACTGGGCATATTCGATATAATTGCGCCATTGGTTTCCTGAGTGTGACACATCCTGCCTGATTACACTGCCTGTTCAAGGAAGGAAGAGTTGCATGGGGAAGGCTCCTGTCTGGTGACCTTTATTTTGGCGGAAAGCTAATAGACATTCCACTCCGCAGAGAGGATGTTCTCTGGGGAATTTGCACACTAATGCAGACTTTGCCTCCATCATTGCGTTTAATTGAAGGAAGAGTTACATCAAAATTTTACCTAATGATTTGTACCACATTCTTTCTTAGCTAAAGGAAAGTGATGCAAGTCAATCTTCAGTATTTTACTAACAGAGCCGTTTCCATTCCCCAGCTTCTCTCAGGCTTGGAGCTGTGGGTCATTGTATGCTGTAACAGTGCAGAAAGTGTACCGCGAAGGGGTCAGTGGTGGCAGGTGATGACAGTGCGTGCTTTCTGCTTGATGGAGGATATGAGGAGGTCTCCCCAAGCTGGTCCTGAGCTGACATGTGTGAAGATCATCCACCGTCTTTGGCACATGGAGGGTGTGGACTATCCAAGAGACCCTGAGGCTCTCTAGGTACTTCTCTCCCATCCATGGACCATCACCCTTTGGCAGGGATTCCCCTACCTTATGAGGAGGGACAAGAACAAGATGGAAGTGATCAAAGAGTGGGAGGGAGGTGCCTCCTGTCAAGGAGAAGAAAGGGCTATGAGAGAATTGCGACCACTCACCCCAGTGCCCACCTTCTAGGTTAGAGCTCAAAAATCACCCAGAAAGATGTAATATCTAACTCTAGTATTTTCATAATTTTATGTTGAAACACCTCCATCCACATACACTGTCCAGTTTGCCATAAGACCCCCCCCATTCCACTGCCTCCTTTGCAACATAGGTTGACATATTCATGTTACCAGTTTGGTCCCTGGAGTTTGCAGCTTCTTTGTCTGAGCACATTTGTATCCTTCATACCTAGTGAGACCTCTGAGAGATCATAGACCCTGAAACAATTCTGATGGGATCTTTTTGGTTTTCACAGGAAAAAAAATGATAAAATTTCACCTCTTTCTTGAACTGTCACAACCACACCTAGCCAAACTCCCTCCATTCTACTGTCTCTTCTGATCACATTTTGGAAAAGCATCTTCCCAAAGTCAGCTCCTTGCACCCTCCCTGGCTGTGCCCCAAACCCTTCAGAGAAGCCCACTGCCTGTGGAATACAGCTAGAGCCTTCCACTTAGCATGCAGGGCCTTTCACACCTGGTCCCAACATACTCTTTCAATGGTAACACCATCCCTCCCTGTCTCTCAGCTCCTGCACCCATCATGAAAGAGCTCAGGAAGCACTTGATTGCTCTCATGTCTGTACTCTGGAAATGCAACAGGAAGTTATAAGACCACTTGGCATGTTTATACTCATCTAGTGTGCATGGAAAACCATTCTCCCTCTCTGAGCCATGCCAGGATCTGCAGGAACTCTCATGTTCAGCTGCTACCTCCAACCAGCTGCCATTCCTTCTCTGCAGTTGCAACATCTGCCTGGGCTTCACCAACAGACATAGGGAGGGATCTGGTTCTTCCCCCACCAACTGCTGAGACTGCCTCAGGGCCATCCTCCAGAGCAGGAGTAAGTCTCAGCACTGTCTATACCTTAGACTCACCTGCGAGCCTGAAATATCCCAGCAGCAGGCCACACCCCAGAACAATGAGATCAGAATTCCTGGTGGCAGGACTGGGCATCAGTAGGTTCAGGGAAGCCCAGGGTGCAGCCAAGATGGAGAAAAACTGCTCCAAGTTCATGATCCTCCATCCAGGCTCCTTGGAATCTTTAAAACACACAAATGCTCAGTCCTCACTGAAAAGCAATAAAACAAGAATCTCCAAGCGTGGCTTTTGGCCATTAGGATTTTTAAAAAGCTCCCAAGTGAGTCTAACCACTGATCTATAGCAGTATCCAGGAGGTTCTTTAAGGCAGGATTCCAAGAGGACAATGAATGTCTTAGTAGGAAGTGGCCCATCCATGTAATGGCACAATGACCGCCCAGTTCATAGTCCCACCAAGTCGCAGCCGGAAGAAACAAACATCTCTTGCCCAGGGTGGAGGGCTCGATTACCAACCCAACATCCCTCTGCAAAAGCAGCAGAGAGCCAGCTCATCTTTGGGTGATCATGTTGGCATTTTGGTCTCAGTTTGCAGATGTCCAGCGTGCCAGTGAAACCCTCATCAGATGCATGTCTGGAGAGGTCCACTCCCCGAGAGGGCAGCGTGCCTGCTGTCCTTCGCTTGTACCTCTCCTTTGCAAGGTGCTGCCCCTCTCTCTGTCCTGAGGGTCCTGGTCCCCCCTGTATGGAGGACATGAACAGGGGATGGTATTGAAGCAAGTGAAGTGGGCCCAGCTGCCTGGGCTTTGGGCTGGAATGTCAACTCTTCCCTTAAATCCAACTAGAAATGCCTCCCTCCCCTCCCCCACTGGATGGCATCGTGGTTACCATGGCTACCCACTCTTTTACCGTTTAGTCATTTCACACTTACGAGGCGGGTACCTGTGTAGGTCGTGGCTCTATCTCACTATTGAGATTTAGCGTTGATCATCAGCAAATACCCGTCCAGACCCTAGCTGCTATCATTTATTCTACATTTTCTCATTAAGCATTTTACAGTTCTCAAACTTTAATAATGTTAGTTATGGGTAGGATAAAAACAATCTTCCTGGTAATGAGGAGAGAATTTTCTTCTCCCAGATGATATTAGGCTTGGATTGTATTTTCCAAAGTACACAATTTTCCTTCTCTCGTACGTGCCCATTTCCCCTCGAAGGATCTAAATGATAATGTTTCTAACCATGTAACGCAGGTCCCCTAAAATTTAATAGATTTTCTCTTAAATGCTACTTAGATATTGTTTCTATCCTACCTATAACCCAAGTTATTAAAATTTAACAGTTAAAAAAAAGACTTTATGAAGACCTGTATTACAGCGCAACCGATAAGCAAGTTCAGCACCACACTTAACTGGAGAGCGGACACCGCCCATGTCAATGGCAGCCTGGAGGCCACTGGGACACCTCTCCTTCAGCACCCACTACCCCAGCCCAAACGTGTGCCCAGTGAGGTTCTCAACTCCCCTGGAACTGGTGGGGACTGGAAAACCATGATTTTGACTTGCAAATAGCTCCTAAGGAGACGTGATTCCTGCTTTGGTAGGTAGCTTATTTTTCTAGGACAACCACTTACCAATACAAACCTGTGAATGACTTGGATATAGAACATGTACCCACTCAAGTTTCCTCCTTTGTGCCTGGAGAAAGCTGGCCTCCCAGATGTTTTAGGCTGAGGGTTCTGATGGCTTGGTTTCCACAGGTCTCAGTGATGCTTTGGAGAGAAGTAGGTAGCGGTGATTTTCTCTGCTATGGGGCCAGATGGTATGGCCCAGGTACAATGATGCTGCTGCCATGGCCATTTGTGCATGCATGTGTGTGTGACCTCACAGGTGGTCAGGAGCCAGGCCTGTAGGAAAGGCAGGGACGCACCCATTTCATGTCAGGCCGGAGGAACTATACTCAAAGAAGAATGAGTGACATTTAGCTTGTTCGACTGTGTTACAGAATTGGTGTCCTGTATGCTGTGTGATTTATAAAAGAATAACCTTGGCTTTGGGAAGTACATTGTTGTGCTCCCAGGTGCCTTTGGCAGGGGTCCTGGGAGGCGAGGCTACTCCCCTAGGGACAGGAAATGGGGACTTGGCAGAGACGTCAGGGAGAACTTGCTCATTGAACTTGGACGCTTGTCCATGTGGACGTGGACTCCAAGGAGAGCTTAGTCACCTGTGTCATTGCTTGGGGGCACAGCACATTGGCCCCTGGAAGAAAACGCTGTCAGGAGGGTCTGGCTATGCAAAGGCCACCTGGGAGACAGCACAGGCTGACGCCCTCCTGAATGTAATCACCCCCTGATTTCTTCGGAGCACTTAGTAAGACCCGGGCCTTTCCAAAGGTGTCTCCCAGAGCTTCTGATGCAAGATGACAGAGCACTGACCTTCATCTCCGCTGCCTCCCAAGTTCCCGTCAAGTGTACAAACACGCTTTAAGGCAGGAGTTCAGCTGAGGAGCCCAGAGGCGGGAGAAGCCTGGGGAAGTGAGGATGCCTGCAGGCTAGTGGGAGCCGGAGAGGAAAGGATGGGCGGGAGAAAGGGAACCCAAGGAGCTGCAGCTTGAAATGTGTGCGGTGAGAGCTCCAAGGGGCTGGGAGCACGTGGCCTGGAGGAAGCCCAGAGCCAGCTGGGACTGAGCCCCCTTCCCCCACTCCTCTCCCCTCCCCACCCTGATCCCAGGCTCTCCTTAGGATCCCAGAGCCCTGCTTAAACTCCCCGGGGCAGAACCCAGGGCTAAGGAGTCAGTGTCTTCTCTTCTCACTGTGGCATTCAAGGTCCCAAGCCTGATGGCAGGTCCTTTCCCATTGGCCTAGAAGTGACCCCGCAGATAAACAAACTCCCACAGAATGTGTTCATGGGTGTCCACCCAACTTTTTCTTCCAGCGAGAGGCCTCACGGAAACCTAAGTGCCCGGTGGCCAAAGAGGCCTGAGTCCCTGTCATGTTGCTGTGGCAGCGGATTTCCCCCACACCTGGCTTTAGGCTCCTGGTTAACCCTGAGTGCCCCAGCGAGAAGGAAGGTGTCCAGGGTCCAGGGGTTATCTGTTCCAGGACCCAGGATGAGTTCTCAGTTCTGGGCAAGCCCTGGCAGAGAGTTTGGGCACAGTTGTGGAGCAGAGCCCCTGTAAGTGACTGGGGTTTTGCCAGTGAGGCAGAGAGGTGCTCTGAGCCAAATTTCTCCCTGTGTAAGTATATACGTGACCTTCTAAGAGCAGGCAAACATCCCACTGGCACCTGGTTTTTGTGAATTTGGGGAAAACCATGTGATAATAAACAATGCTCAGTAATGCCCAGCAGACTGATGAAAATGATGGTTAGTGGCTTAATTAACAAAGCCATGTACAGCATTAGTCACTTGTGATGGAACATGATGGAGGATAATGTGAGAAAAAGAATGTATATATTAGAGTTCCCATCGTGGCTCAGTGGAAATGAATCTGACTAGCATCCATGAGGACGCAGGTTCGATCCCTGGCCTCACTCAGTGGGTTAAGGATCCGGCGTTGCCGTGAGCTGTGGTGTAGGTCAAAGACGGGGCTCAGGTCTGGCATTGCTGTGGCTGTGGCTACAGCTCCGATTCATCCCCTAGCCTGGGAACCTCCATATGCCATGGGAGGGGCCCTACAAATGAAAAAAAATAAAAAAAGAATATATATATATGACAGGGTCGATTTGCTGTGGAGTGGAAATTGACAGAATATTGTAAATGCACTACAATTTTGAAAAAAGAAAAAGAAAAGAGAAGAAAAAATCAAGCCGTGGATGCAGATTCTAATGACGGTTAGTGGCTTAATTAATAAAGCCATGGACTTGCCGTGTAGCACAGGGAGCTATATCTCGTCACTTGTGATGGAACATGATGGAGGATAATGGGAGAAAAAGAATGTATATATAGGCGTTCCCACTACACGCATCCCGGATGCACCCACAACAGGCATCTAGCGTGTGAGTGATGCTGATGCTTCAATGGGATCCATTCGCCATCCCCAGCTGACGGGTCACAACCAGCGGTCCACTCACATCTCTGCAGCTTTTCCTCCGGGTATAACACAGCTCAGCTTTTGTGTTGTTCTCAGGTTACCTCTTCACTGCCAGGGGGAGACTGACATACCCGGCACGGCTGGGGCCAGGGGGTCTTCATTAAAGCCCTGCTCCTTGAGCATCTGGGCTTGTGAAATGGCAAATCAAGAGCGAACTGTGATGCTAAGGACAGCCCCGCTGAACTTGCTCGTCCGAGCGAAGCACACTTGTGTTTAGAGCCCTAAATGGCACGGCCTTGCATTGTATCTTGGCCGCATAATAAATTGTAGCCCTCGCATTAACCGGTCAGGCTTCAGTGATAACCAAAGTGCAGCTGCCAGTGGGGCCCTGATCAATACGGCTTTCTATTTATAGGATTGTTACAAATGGAAGTTTTATTTAAATGAGACAATGCTGAGGAGTACACAGAAGATCGATCTGATAAAATACAGTAAAAGAGTTTAATTTGGGTTTGATACCCACCACGCGTATGCGTGTGTGAATATAAACACACACACGCACACACAACACCCACCTCCATGCTTTCCTGGGGGACAAGCACATTGTGCAGAAAGGTTAGCAGGCTTGCAAACACCCCTAAAATGATCAGACTCTGAGTATGTTTTAAAAAGAGGCAAGATGCTGGAAAGGAGAGAGAAGAAGGCAGAAAGCATAGGGTAAGGGTTGGCCTGGGGACTGAGGGACCCCAGGCTGCAGTCCCCTTTGTGATTGCCTGGCTCTGTGGTCGTGGAGAAGCACCTCCTCTCTGTGGAATTCTCTCTAGAAAGGCGCCCACTCAACTGTGATCCTGCCTGGTTTCCCAGAAGGAACATCACTGTAAAGGAACCACCACTCACGGAGAATTACTCGTTTGCTGCCTTGTCCGTCCCTATTCTTCTTCTCCAGCCAACCAGGATCTGAGGAGCTTTTGGACATAGGGGAAGCAGGGTTTTCAATGCCAGCCCCACCATGACGGTACCACCTTGAGCAAGGGGGTAGAGGGAGATCTCGAGCCCAAGCTGGGACCTCAGAGTGGCCAAGAGATCAAGGGAGTGGAGGGGGTGGAGGCTTCTTTACCTGAAGCCTCCTGGTCAAGGCTCCATGCTCATGGCTTTGCTGAGCCTTCTCAACTGCAACAGGGCAGGGAGGTGGGCTTGCTACCTCCCTCCTGGGCTTCTGGTTTATCCCCTGCCAGTGAGGATCGCAATGCATCCATCTGCAGCGCAGATGGGAGTGTGACTGAAGAGCTCCGCCCAGCTCCTGGCACAAGAGCCAGTGCCCTGGGGCAAGGAGGTAACTAGGAGCACCTGAGCCAACAGGCAAGGTCAAGTTGTCAGGCAGCTAGTGTCTAATTGCCATCAGCCCAGCATCAGCCTGGCACCAACGTCCACACCCATCTGAGCAGGAATGGGGGTCCTGGCCTGTATCAGGTGAGATGCTGGTTCTCAGTCATCACCTGGACTGGAGGAAAGATGCTGGCAGTGGCCACTGTCCCGTTACCCAGGACTGTCCCAAAGCCTCCCTCTGTTCTTTTCCAGTTGGATGCTGTGTACTGTGCAGCAGGCAGGGAAGGCTGTGCTTTATCACCGAGGCTTTCAAGAGCAAACTGTGATGCTAAGGATGGCCCCACTGAACTTGCTTGCCCTCATTTCAGGATTTAGGTTTTTCTCTACAGGATGAACTGATGTTTTGTGATAGGCTGGGGAGATGTTGGTACAATGAATCCCCGGCAGAGATCTTTATCTGGGGCAGGGGAAGGTAAGAGATTCAGATCCCCCTCCAGGAAGGGGGATCATTTGCTGCAAGCTTGGGGGGATGCGGTTCATCTTTTTCATAGCATAGAGAGACTTCATATTTTATATATATATTTATCTCATATATTCTTTATCCATTCCTCTGTTGATGGACATTTAGGTTGCTTCCATGTCTTGGCTATTGCAAAGAGTGCTGCAATGAACATTGCTGTGCTTATCTTTTAGAACTATAGTCATCTCCAGATATATGCCCAGAAAGAACTATGATCATCTCCAGTTCTATGCCCATATCTGCCCATATAGAAGGGTACCAGGTATTAGGTAATCTCAATAATAAACTTCTCTTCAAAGGGACGCATCATCTGGGTATTTATTTATTTATTTTCCTCGGAAAGGACGGGAGGCATAAAAGAAAGCTTTGTAGTTTTCTATCTGTCCGCTTGTCATATAAATGTCTCCGTAACAACTGATCTTATCATCATCAAATTTCCATTTGTGTAGTTAGACAGGTCACGTTGGCCAGTGGCATAAAAAGTCTGGCACAGGCAATATTCAAGCCTACAACAGGCCAGTCCGCCAGCCCTCATCTGGCCGACAGTGTTGGCCCCAGACAGCGTGAGCTATGTGGGATGTGAGCCCCATCAGAGAGCCAAGCAGCCCGAGAGACCTGGGTTCCCCCACACTGGAGGGTGTTCTCTGCAGGGTTGGACCAGAAGGAAGAACTTCTGAGTGATGGGCGCCTGGCTGCTTTCTCAAAGGGCACCATTAGGGAAAAGCTTGCAAGCATAGCTCAGGTCCTTTGTGATCGTGGTGGCAAATCAGGATCATTTGCTGTCACCTCGGGTGGGAGGCAAGGTTGCAAAAAGACAAGGCCTCAGAGCTGCTAGTGCCCCCCGCTGGCCCCTCCCCCCCAGCAGTCCTTGACCTGGCGGAGGGGGATGGCGCCTTGGTGAAGAGCCCTTCCACGTGGGAAGAGTGGCAGCTGAGCACTGCACAGAGGATGCAAGGAGCCAGAGGGAGAGAGGGATGTGAGCTTTGCTGGGTGATGGGGGTGGGGGGAAGAAATCGAGAGGGCTTCAAGGCCCAGGGGCATGAGAGCTATGCTTGCCCTCAAGAGAGGACGTGACCGCCATACCTATTGCATGAGATGATTTCTTTTTTCCCAATGAATCCTTATTGAGCACTAGCTGTATGCCAGGCACTGTGCCAGGACCAGGGGCATGGTAATGGCTGAGGCTCTGGGAACCCTAACATCCCAGAGTCCAGAGTCAAATAGGGAACAGAGGGTTCAGCAAACAGTCACACAAATAACTATTAAGAGCCTTCACCTCAAAGTGCAGTGATGAAGGCTCCACGTGATAAGAGTGTGAAAGCCTTCAGCACATGCGTGGTCATGGCCGTCTGGGCTCCTCAAGGCTCCCCCCCAAACCCCCTTCCCAATTGTCTCTCACAGGTGTGTCTGTGCACACCTGCCATCCCACCCTGCTCCTGATGACACAGGAACACGAGGACCTGAGAAAGCCTGGGACCACAGAGGGACCAAGAGATCCTGGGTACAAAGATGAAAGTGCCACCCCTCCGTGCTCAGGCCCTGAGGGCCCTGAAGCAGCGGGGAGCCACGTGCCACTGCAGCTGGGGCCTGGCTTGGAAACATCAGCTTCTTTAAAGGTAGATGGTGCCAAAACGGGCTCGGGGAATGCAGCCGAAAACTGAGGAATGGCGGTGGAGCTCAGGGGTCAGGATAAGGTCTCACCTGGGAGCCAAGGCTGGACCATAACGAGGTGGATGAGGACCAGGGTGGCTAGCTTGCATGATTCTCTGATTTTTTTGTTGTTTTTAAGCTTTAAAAACCACCTTTGTGTGGCCTCTTACTTTTATTTATTTTTTTCCCATTTTTTCAGAGCTGCACCTGTGGCATATGGAGGTTCCCAGTTTAGGGGTCCAATTGGAGCTTCAGCTGCTGACCTGTGCTACAGCCACAGCAACACTGGATCCTTCACCCACTGAGTGAGGCCAGGGATTGAACCCATATAGTCACAGAAACAATGTTGGGTTCTTAACCTGCTGAGACACAACGGAAACGCCTGTGGTCTCTTATTTATACTAAATACGCTTTTGATCGCAGCCTAGGAAAGCATTCGTAGTCGCTCTCCTGCATTGAAGGACTATGTGCAAAATGCCTCATTAATATTTTCAGTGGTTCCGATGATAAGCCCACTTCACAGGCGGGCCATAGCGCAAAGCCTTTGGCAGACCCCGGATTCAAACCACAGCCACCTGATGCCTTCCTTTCCCCAATCTGTGAGGCTGTTATCACCACCCGTAGCTCTGGCTGTGTCCCTTTGTCCCTCTTGGGTGACCATGTGCAGTTGGTGATGTATGATATGGCAACACTTGTGAACATAGAATGGGAATATATGAATTTCAGGGGGAAAAAATTCATCCTGGGAAAAAATGGTGCTCATTCTCTCTTCTGACAGCATTTCTTTGCTTGTTGGGTCTGGAAGCTTCTTTTCCTGAGCTTGTCCCTTCCTGAGGATGAAATCAGAGTCTCCTTCACTACCATGATTTCTGAGGGTCCCTGCTCTCTGAGCCACCTACCTGCTTGCTGTGGCCCGACTCAGCACCTTGCTTCTTCCTTAGACATTTCCACAGGTCATGTGCCTGACAGGTCACTCTCGACCCTGAATTGTGCCCTTCCACATCCTTGGGACAAGGCCCAGGTTGCAAACAGGAGGGACACCAAACTCATCCAAGAGACAGTTCTGCACAAGCCAGAGCTTCAGGGGAGGTGTGGAAGTCACTGTAGGGAGCCCAGGCCATGGGGTGCAGGTCAGTCACCCACAAGTCCCTAGGCACCCGAAAGGCCAACCAATAAGAGCAGAGTAGGAAACAGCAGGATTCCTGCAGTGGCTCAGCGGAAACAAATTTGACTAGCATCCAAGAGGACGCAGGTTTGATCCCTGGCCTCGCTCAGTGGGTTAAGGATCCCATGTTGCTGTGGCTGTGGCCTAGGCCAGCAGCTGTAGCTCCTATTGGACCCCTAGCCTGGGAACCTCCATATGCCGTGGGTGTGGCCCTAAAAAAGACAAAAAAAAAAAGAGGAAGAAAGAAACACAAAGCAGACTGTGCCTCCCAGTCCCAAATAGGCACTCATTGCCCAGGATGAAAGGAAAGTAGGAAAGCAGTGTCAGGCTGGAAACATCAGAGCCTCTTTGGTGGAAGAGGAGGGAAAGATGCAATTCTTGGAAGCCAGTCAGTACATCCCCAACCCCACCCCATACCGCCCCAAGTCCACAGCCCATCCTGCTACCTGGGCCCAGTATCCAGAAAGGCCCATCACCTGTCTTGGTGCCTCTTCCAGATGTGAGGACGTTGCACAGCAATTTCTTGGACAGGAAGACCCACCTGATATGGTTAAGCACTGAATGAAATAGGGGCCTGTCTCACCTTTTCACCGGCTTGTTCTCTCTGCACGAGGCACAGCCGCTTAAATCTCAAGCTAATCCCCAATGAACACCCAGGAAACTGGGGCCTTTTAATTAAAAGAAAGAAAGTCTAAAAAGAAAATAGGTCAATGGGTCTTTCTGAAAGGCGGTCCCAGGGAAGCCAAAGGCTTGCCTTGGTGTGTCCAGGTTCCCCCCCGTGTTAATAGAATTTAGATCGCACAGAGAATTTAGATCACGGGAACGGAAAGCTCCATCCTGTTGCACTGACCCAATTTGAGAAGTAAAAATTGATCAGCGGACCAGCTGGGCGTGCAGACATAGACCACCGCATTTGCATGGGCTGTTAAGAGTGTTATTCACAGCTTCTGGGGGAGGAACCAGGCACGTCTCTGCATCCCAAACTGCGTGCTTGTGATGAAAAAACCCCCAGCCTTTCCTACCTGTGCATCAGACCAGAGAGATGGGGCGCAACCCCCAGGTCAGGGGAAGCCAGCTAGGAAAATGCACCAGCACGAAGGAGGGGCTTTCATGTCGGTCACCTCTGCTGCCTGGTTGTTCTGTCCAGGGACCTGTGGAGAGAGGGGGTGATGTGGAGAGAGGAAGTCCAGAGGAATTTCTCAGTTGCCTCCTTGATTTGCCGATGGATTAAAAAAAAAAAAAAACATGTATTCCTAAGATTTTTAAAAATCAAAGTGAAATTTACATATCATAAGCGCATAGATCTTATGGTTTGATGAATTGTGGCAAAGGTACATCTCCGTGGAACCACCTGCCCCATCAAGATCTACATTTTCATGGAGATCCCGTCATGGCTCAGCGGTTAAGGAACCTGGCTACTATCCATGAGGTTGTGGGTTCGATCCCTGGCCTCGCCCAGTGGGTGAAGGAACTGGCATTGCTGTGAGCTGTGCTGTAGGTCGCAGACGGGGCTCAGATCTGGTGTTGCTGTGGCTGTGGCGTAGGCTGGTGGCTTCAGCCCTGATATGACCCCTCGCCTGGGAACCTCCATATGCCCCAGGCACGGCCCTAAAAAAACAAACAAAAAAAGATCTACATTTTCATGACCTCAGAATGTCCCCTGATGTGCCTTTCCAGGGACCCCCCACACCTCTAGGCAACCAAAGCTGTGCCCTGATTTCTGTCAGCACAGCACAGTTTTTTTCTGTTGGAGAACTCCAAATGCACTGAGTCATGCAATGTGTACTCTCTTGTAACTGGTGTACATTGCTCAGACTATTGTTCGAGATTCATTCATGGTACTGTGTGTATGAGTAGTTTATTAAAGCTGAGGAACAGACCATTCTATGGTCATACCACAGTGTGTTTATCCCTTCACCACTTTTTCCACCCCTGCACCCATGTCATATGGAAATTCTCAAGCCCGGGATCAAATCTGAGCCGCAGCTGTGACCTACACACAGCTGCAACAATGCCAGCTCCTTAACCTACTGCACTGGGTTGGGGGTGAAATCCCTGCGTCTGTAGTGTCCCAAGCCCCTGCGGAGACGATGTCAGATCCTTAACCCAGTGTACCATGGTGGGAACTCCTCTGTTCCCCTTTTGATGAGCAGCATGGAAAAAGAAAATTCAAAGCATACAAGGGAGAAAAAAAATGTATGTTAAGTCAGAATGAATGAATTCATCCCTCTGATGTTTGCTCAGTGTCGTCTCTTGGCCAGGCATTGTGTTGGGCACAGTGAATACTGCCATGAGTAGAGTGACAGTGTCACCTGCCCTCAAGACACTGAGATTCTAGCGGGGGACCCAGACCGGGAGCAAGTAATCAGATGCGTGACCAAGATAACTTAGAGTATGATCATTTTGCTGCTGTCGTTGTTATCGCTGTTCCTGTGGCAGATGGAAGTTCCCAGGCTAGGGGTCAAAGTGGGGCTGCAGCTGCTGGCCTACACCACAGCCACAGGAACACCAGATCGGAGCCACCTCTGTGACCTACACCGCCGCTTGCGGCCATGCCAGATCCTTAACCCACTGAGCTAGGCCGGGGACGGAACTTGCACCCTCCTGGAGACCATGTCGGGTTCTCAACCTGCTGAGCCATGATGGGAACGCCTTAGATTAGGACAAGTTCTATGAAGGCAATCCTGTTATGGAAAATAAACCAAAGATTACATTTTTAGGACAGATACTTTGGCATAGCTATTTTTTTTTTTTTAGTTAAAATTGCTACTGAGATTATGAACCTGATAAAACAGACATTTGCAAATCAATTCCTGATTTTCTGCTTCAAAAAAACCAGTGAGTAGGGGTAAAGGGTAAGATCCAGACCTCGTGCTGCCCCTTTCCCCTTTCCCCAGTGCTTTACATGGTCCATTTCCTCTGAGAGCATCTCTCCTTTCTTGGTACCCCAGGTAGATTGGTGGTTGTTCAATAGCGATTTCCTCAAAATCAGACTCCTGGTTCTAAGAAATAAAGCCAAGAAACCCATGTGTGGTGGGATTTGAATTATACCCTGACACAGCAGGCCCTCTCTCTGTTGGAGACTCCTGATACAAGCGTTTTCCAAGGAAGCTGTTTTCCCTTCATCCATAGGTGCTTTGCCTTGAGTTCCACAGCCTGCATTGTTGAGAAAGAAAGAAGAGAGAGACGCAAGGAGATACTTTAGCATTCTATAATAAAGTAGTTCATGGCACAATTAAAATGATGGAGTAGAACAGTAACACGATATGCTGAATTTAAATAACTAAAGCTGATTAAGGAGGACATCGGAATTAAATGCTTGATGGAATTGACATAACAAATCCAAGATGGCCTCTCCACGTTTCAGCTGAGAGATGGTGCCAACCATTGATATTTTCCAGGCAAATTTGTTGATAGATAAAACATTTTTATAGACTTTCCATTATTCCTGGTAGCCATCAGCTTTTAATTTTCTCTTTCTAGTTAATATACTTGTGTATAATTTAAACAGAAAACTGTTCTGTTTCATCATAAAAGATTTGCCTGTTACTTGGGGTGTGTAAATCAAGCGGACAGTACAACACTCTTGAACTTGTTTTTTAAGGCATTTGTTGTCAACAACAGAAAAGAAGATCACAGACACCGCCAATAAGCGTGGACATCAATTATTTTTTAATTGTATAGGAGTACAGTACACTAATTAAAACTAGTATATCTTGCAATGCCAAAGGCAAAATTAATTATTAATTTTTATTAATATTCAGAAGTAGCACAAGGAATGCATTAATAAAGATTGGGTGGTGGTGACTGAAATCTTGTTTAGCTTTATATTTTAGGGGAAAAAAATTAAAAAAAAAAAAAAGGAAGAAAGGTTTGCTGGCTCGATGGGAATAGCAAAGCCTGCATGGGAGGGATGCTCTTTATTGAAATGGAACACACTCTCCAGAGTGGGTATTTAGTGACAGAAGATGAGATGTGGAGGCAGATTATGTGAACCCCCCCAGCCGCTTGTCTATAAGGGTTTGATGTGACAACACTACACGCACCTGTACAATTGTTGTTGTTACCTTAGATACTTTTGGTTATTAAATTGGATATTTTAGTTAAGCCATCTTGAGTTGACATTTAATAATTCATTGAGAAGCCGTGCACAGAATATTATCCAGCTCACCAAATCCAAGATGAACAGAATTAGTTTTGCGCACTAAAAAGGTTTTGACAAGAGTCTCCTTCTCTGCGCTCGTGCCTCTTCTTCTCGTCTCCTCCCCTCGGCCCTCTGCCTCTTGTGTTTCCTTCCTCCTCTCACAGTCAGAAGAGCGTCTCCAAGTCTCCCTTGTCCCTTCTGGGTTAGAAAGCAGCACATGCATGGTTTTTAGACTGTAGACTTCAAGCCTACCTAGGTGCAGCCTCAAACGCATGCAGGATGCACGTGGACCATGGATCTGCGTGTCTTTCAGGGCAATGGATGGTCCCTCCGTGTGTGCAGGTTCTGATTAGATATCCTTCACGTCTGCTTCTTTCAGAAGGAATTTGGCCTTTTAGACCTGTGCCAAGAAAAGCCTCTGGTGAAACCCAAACTCTCTACCTTGCACATGGTGGGAAGGCTGCCCGGGGAAGCCTAAGGTCTAAGGTCCTAAGCCAAGCTCTAAGGTCCCCTGACCCATGCCCGGCAGCCCCAGCGGGTAGAACCATCAGGACCACATCCTTCCTCGCCTACTGTGCGAGGAAGGCTCTGCCACACACAGCCCAATCCTGCATGTTCGCGAATCTTCAAGGGTGAAAAGGAGAGGAACTGAGCATTCACAGCTACAATGAAGCTACCAGCAGCAGTAGGCAACACTGTATGGTACAACATATGCACGGTTCATGCCTTCCCTTCACACCTCGGAATATAGCAGGACTCCCCGGCAGGCTCAAGCTGTCACCAGTCCCATGGGAATGCAGCTCTCCCAAGAATACTTCTTCCACCTGATGGCCCACCTTCCAGAACGCTGCTCCTGGGAAACAGCATTAAGCTAGCATGAGAAGGGTGTGTGTTCCCTCCGAGGGGTTGGAAAATTGCCTTTGAAAAAAAAATCGTAGGAAAAGTGGATCTGACTTCACACTGGCAACCTCTGGCTAGACTTGAGCCCTTCAGGGTAGAGGTGGCCACACTTCAGAACTAGCTTGGCATCCCCATAAGTGCCTTGTCATGCTGGTTCATTTCATGCCACTGGAGTCCAGGGGGAGTGGAAGGAGGCTGGCTTCCTCACTGCTGGTGTGGGATATAACCGCTGCCTCTGGGTGATGCTGGGTGATCCAGGAGCTGACTCCTAGGAAGCTGGATCCTTAGCGATCCACGTCAAGACAGAGCATTATCTTCATTTTTTGTGTGTTTTTATTCATCCAAAGCCTCATGGATGAATAGCATAGAGAATGCTGCTTATTAGTGAGACATTAGGATGACTTTTTAAAATTTTTGTTTTATTTTACTAACTCATTCCTTTTGGCTGCACCTGCTGCATGCAGAAATTCCCTGGCCAAGGATCAAAGCCACACCACAGGAGTGACCTGAGCCACAGCAGTGACAACACCAGATCCCTAACCCACTGAGTCATCAGGAAACTCCAAGATGAATTTTTTTTTAAAACATGATTTTAAAAAATGAAGGATGTATATATATTAATATGTTCGGGTCACTTTGTTGTACAGCAGAAATTTACAGAACATTGTAAGGCAACTATAATAAATAAAATTTTAAAAAACACGTAAAAAATTCAAATCACTGGGAATAAAATTCTAAATTCAAGTTCAAAAAAATGAACTCAAACATCAAACATGTATTGAGTATTTACACTTTTCAGGGGCTTTGCTAGTCCCTAGGCATGGAGAATGAATATAAAAATCCCTTTTTGTACAGCAGAAATTATCACCACCTTGTAAATTAACTCCACTTCAATAATAAAACTTTTAAAAGAAGGTAAACATATGAGTGAGCTATTGCTGCGTAACAGACAACTCCAAAACCCAGGGACTTAAACAGCAACTATGTCTGACTGTAGTTCCCGTCATGGCACCGCAGAAATGAATCTGACTGGCATCCATGAGGACGCAGGTTCGATCCCTGGCCTTGATCAGTGGGTTAAGGATCTGGCATTGCCATGAGCTGTGGTGTAGGTCACAGACACGGTTCAGATCCCCTGTTGCTGTGGCTGTGGTGTAGGCTGGCAGCTGCAACTCTGATTTGACCCCCTAGCCTGGGAACCTCCACATGCCACAGGTGTGGCCCTAAAAAGCCAAAAAAAAAAAAAAAAAAAGAAAAAGCACCTATGGATGACCAACCTTGTAGGTGGGTGAGCTGGGGTCTGGCTGATCCAGAACAGGCTTGGTGAGACAGCTGTGCTAGTAAATGTTTTTCTCTCTGCTGCCGCTGACCTTGTCTGAGCTCTTTCATGCCCTAGCTCTGTGACCTCGTAAGCCACTGACTCTTTCTAAAGCACACGCTGCTCATCTATTACATGCAGGTGACATATCCCCATTCCCTTGGATGGTTGTGAACACCAGTGAGATTGACTCAGTGCACTTCGCACCGTGCGTGGCACAAGGAAAGCCCACAGACTGGCCATTAGTTTCATTATCAGCCTAGTGTGTCTGCTCCCAAGTAGAGGCTGGCAGACACCCAAGCTGCATCCGCCCTTGTTGCAGAGGTGGGTCCTGTTAACCACGGCCTTTCATCATTGCTTGCAGCTAAGTGATGCTGCTTCTCAAAGCAGATTTGAGAGATTTGTTTTTATACATCATGTTTTTATGTGACTGAGGCTTTGTTTACTGGATGAGAGACAAGGGAAAGGCATAGGGTACATGTCTGTAGAAACTGGTGGAGGAAAGAAAAGTTGGGGGGAGGTGTTTTGAGACCCACAAAGGTGGCAACTGACACAAACATTTGGCTTCAGGAGTTCCCGTTGTGGCACAGCAAAAACAAACCTGAATAGTATCCATGAGCATGCAGATTCAATCCCTGGCCTCACTCAGTGGGTTGGAGACCTGGCATTGCCATGAAATGTGGTGTAGGTCACAGATACGGCTCACATTCCATGTTGCTATGGCTGTGGTGTAGGCAGGCAGCTGCATGTCCGATTCAACCCCTAGCCTGGGAACTTCCATATGCTGCGGCTGCAGCCCTAAAAAAAAAAATGGAGAACTATTTCACTGACAGAGGGAGATCCCCAAAGTGGAGCTGGGGAAGGATTCTTTCCCCCAGATCCTAAAGTCGTGCCAGTCCTTTGCAGCCTTGTCTTGGTCACATCAAGAGCTTCAGCAGCAGCATCTCTGGGTCCCAACATGTTGGCGGTGGCTATACTGAGAGTACAAAGCCTTGGCAATTGCCCAGCTGTTGGAACTCTGATATTGGGAGTTTGGTATACTGGTTCTGAACTGCTCACCCTCTGCAGTTTGCTCTTTCCATCAGCGGGAAGAGTTTTCCTCTTAGGACAGGTGCTACCTGTGTAGTGAGGGCGGGTCCTGGCATTGCAGAGAGTCCCCTGGTTCAAGCACCTGTGTCTGAGCAGAGCATGAGATGGTGTCTAGAGGGGCTGGAGGAACCTAACAGTCATAGAAGCCTCTCGACCAGGCTCTGGGCCAGTGAGAAGTAATCTGGGACCCCACAGGTTTTTGCTTTTGTTTTTAATTGTCCGGCTATTCCACTTTAGATTTGTCCTTATATAGATTCGTCCTGAATTTTTCATTTACTTTTGTCAAAGCCCAGTTCGCTTGTCACCACCTCTGGGAAGACTCCCCCAGTAATCCCACTGGCCTCCTCCACACAAACACCAGCTTCATCCCTTGCTCCTGCCTCTGTGGCATCAGCCAGCCTTGTGATTCTGGGTGAATTAATCACACTCCCGACTAGAGGCCCTCAAGCATCCTGAGCCAGGATTCGCCTCCTCTTCCTTCTGTATTCTCACTGCCTGCCTGCAAGAGACACTGGCTCTGAGGCAGTTTTCAGAAAATGTGAGACTGAGCTGACAGAACCCAATCTGTACAGGTCCAGTTGTTAGATCACGTCATTGGATGGGATGGGCCACTGAATAAGTTAACCATTGGGTTAGAACAAGGTGATTAGTCCTGGAGTAGGACTAATATACACGGAGAGTAGAGTCAGGCTAAGAGTTGAGAAGGGCATCTCTGCTCCTTGTAGGGGCCTGAGAGAAGCCTCATGCATGCATTCGAGAAATAATTATTGATCATCTATCATGTGCTAGGCACTGTTATAGGCACTAATGATAGGTTTATCACTAGTGTTGCTAGATACTGAAGGTGCATCAGTGAACAAAATATATGAAATTCCCTGTTCTCATGAAGCTCATATGCTAACTGGAGGGAGCATAAAAGAAAATTATCAGGCAGGTCAGGTGATATTAAGGACTCTAAGATAAGAAAGCAAGGAGGGATTCTGTAGGGGGTGCTGAAAGGGCCAAGAGACTATGATTTTACATAGGTGGTTAAATGACTTCACACAGACCATGGCATTCAAGCAAAAGACATAGGAGTGAGGGAACAGAGCATGTAGGTAAGTGGGGGACCAGCATTTCACGTGGGAGCAAAAGCATGTGAAAAGGTGACAAGAATTATTAAAGAAAGCCTTTTGGGTAGAAGGAAAATAACACCAAACAGAAACTCAGATCTATAAAAAGGGATGAACAGCGCTGGAAATGGTAAATAAATGAGTAATTATAAAATAATCTTTTAAAAATGATAATATCTTTTTAAGTATAAAGATACAGAAACAGATATAAGTATAGCTATAGATTAAGAACAGACACAAACATAAATATAGATATAGATAACAATGTAGTTGATAGTGTCTGTTGAATTAAAAAGCAAGATCATAGTGCCACATAGGAAGATGAAAAGAAAAAAGTGGACATATACTATTCTAAGTTTTTATATTATACATAACATATATCTGAAAGTAACCTGTGAAAAGGTAAAAACATAAAGCTGTAAGCAATAAAACAAATAGACTAAAAAAGTAAACCTAACATGCTCAAAGTAGAAATAAAATGGATTACTAAAAAATGCTCAATTGATTCAAAAGAAGACAGGTAAAGAGAAAAAAAGAAGCAAAGACAGGAGAAAGTAGAAAACAAATAGAAAGATGGTAGACTTACGTCGTACCATATTAATAATTGTATTAAACATAAATGGTCTAACATACCAATTAAAAGCCAGAGATTATCAGATGAAAACTCAAGACTCAAATACATGATAAATATTTCCATATGGGATTGCTTCCTTGCATATTAAGGAAATTTAAATACTTCTCCAAATTATGATCCTGATAAATCTCAGTCAAGGAACTGGGAAAATAGGAAAGTTATAAATCTTGGGTGCAAATGAAAGTTTCACAATAAATATAGAGACATTACTTGTTTCAAGGAATCCATTGATATCAACACAAAAACAAGAGGAAAACTAACTAACACACAGTCTAAGGTTAAGGTAAACATTCGCAGGAACCAGTATGTAAGAGACAAGCATTACTGTCATGTTGTAAATTTGTGATTAGGGCCCTGTCTTCTACTAATGGTGAACCATTCTTACAAATACAATGATTATTAATGTTTATATGCATAGCATACCTTACATAAATCCTATGAATGATGTTTCAAAAAATACAAGTTTTGAATTCACAATAATCCTTAAATTGGCATTTTTAGAACATGAGCCTTTACAGTGCTGTTAACATTACTTGATAGGTGATTTAAATGTTACATTATATGAATACTATCCCATGATGTCCACTAGCATATTCCAATGGCTTAATAATCACTATTGGCTATAGTTCTTTGTAAGCACTTTTAATAGAATATGTGAATACTGAATAATACTCTAAAATACAGTAGTAATTAATAATTCATTAATAATAAATTAATGCTTTGTGTGTTCAGCACTTTTTAAAGAGTGATACCTTTTTATTGAACACAGTTATTAACTTTATTACAGGTTTAACCATCTCTCTCTTTATTTTTTTGTTTGTTTGTTTTTCTGTTTTTTGGCTCTTCCTGTGCCATGCAGAAGTTTTCAGGCCAGGAATCAAACCCACACCACAGCTGTGACATTAGCCACAGCAGCAGCAGTGCCAGATCCTTAACTAGGCCACCAGGGAACTCTGAATCGTGTCTTTTTGATGGAAGCAGAAATGCAAAAGAAGGCATTGAAAAAAATGACATTAAATAATTATATTTCATTAGTTGCAATAGTAGGAACTGAATTTATGAATCTTTTAAAATCTTTCCCATGGGCATCAATTGGTAAATATAAACTTAAATGGTATTCTATTCATTCTTTAAGTATATTTTAATGATGATTTTTGTAAAGAAGAATACCTTTTAGATATTAAATTTTTATGGTATTAGTTTTCTTTTTTGAATTTATAAGTTTTACATGGCAGTTATTTTGTTAATGTTCCCTTTTCACATGGAGATAATTTCCACATGTTATTGAAAAATATATGTAAAAATATGTTCGTTAGCAAAACAAACAAAAAACAGTGTTGTGACAAATATTGGACAGCATGATTTAAGAAATCCCCAAGAATTCCTTGAAATTCTATTTTTTTTGTTCCTGAATATCAAGGATTAATATCTACCTACTAGAAAACTACTTTGAAAATAAAGACAAAGGAGTTCCCATCTTGGCTCAGTGGAAATGAATCTGACTAGCATCCGTGAGGCCTTGCTCAGTGGGTTAAGGATCTGGCATTGCTGTGAGCTGTGGTGTAGGTCACAGATGTGGTTTGGATCTGGCATTGTTGTGGCTGTGGCATAGGCTGGCAGCTACAGCCCTGATTCAACCCCTAGCCTGAGAACCTCCATATGCTGTGGGTGTGGCCCTTAAAAAAAAAGACACAAATAGCTTAAAAGAAAGAGATAGAAAAAGGTATATCATACAAACACTTATTTTAAGGAAACTGGCATATGACTAAATTAGAAGACATAGTAGACTTTAATGCAAGGATCTACACCAGAAGTAGAGACATTTCTTAAGGATACAACGCTCCCATCTTCAAAAAACACAACAACCATGCAAGTACCTAGAAATATACTCTTTTTTTTTTTCTTCGTCTTTTTGCTTTTTCTAGGGCAGCTCCTGCTGCATATGGAGGTTCCCAGGCTAGGGGTCTAATCGGAGCTGTAGATACTGGCCTATGCCAGAGACACAGCAACGTGGGGATCCGAGCCACGTCTACAACCTACACCACAGCTCACGGCAACGCCAGATCCCCAACCCACTGAGCAAGGCCAGGGATTGAGCCTGCAACCTCATTGTCCCTAATCAGCTTCATTAACCACTGCACCACGACAGGAACTCCCTAGAAATATATTTTTAAAGTACATAAAGCAAATAATAGTCGAATTAAAGGGAAGAAAAAAAACAAATACAAAATACATTTTGAAGAATAAAAACAATCAATCTTCTATATAGAATGACCAAGGTAAAAGGGAAGATACCACAGAGGGACAATACTGAGAAGGAAATAATAAGAATAAAAACAAGGGCATCACACCAATCCTAGAGACATTTTTAAAACACTAAAAATATTATGACCAACTTAATGTAAATAATTTCAGCAATTTGAAGAAACCAAAGACATCTGAATGATACAAATTGCCAAAATTGACACAAGAAGAAATAGAAAAGGGAAGACATTCTCTGTGCACGAACCTCAAGGGAAAAAAAAAATGGAATTAAACTACTTCTAGCTAAGCCAACTACAAGTCCAGAGGGCTTCACTGGAGAAGTAAATCAAGCATTTAGAAAAGTAGTATTGCATCTTGCATGGGAATTAAGTCCTAATGTCCCCATCAGGATTCTTATCCCCAAGCATCAGAAGTAATAGCAGACTATTTTAAGACCAAAACCAAACCAAACCAAACCAAACCAAAACAAAACAACAACAACAACAAAAAAAAAACATACTGGGATGTTTCTGTCATGGCTCAGTGGAAATGAATCTGACTAGGAACCATGAGGATGCAGGTTCGATCCCTGGCCTGGCTCAGTGAGTTAAGGATCCAGCATTTCCGTGAGCTGTGATATAGGTTGCAGATAGGGCTTGGATCTGGCGTTGCTGTGGCTCTGGTGTAGGCTGGCGGCTACAGCTCTGATTCAACCCCCAGCCCAGGAACCTCCATGCACTGCAAGTGGGGCCCTAAAAAGACCAAAAAAAAAATTTACCAGAAGGATTTTGAGAAAACCGTATACCCAGTCAGCGTCTAGAGCCAGTTTTAGGAATTGTACAACTGGAAAGGATATGCCCAGTCACTCCACAGAAGCACCATGGTCACAACAGCTGAGCCCAGACCTTATGGCCAATACCATCTACACCTCAGACCCCACACATCCATCCCTCCTGCGGTCACTTCTCTATTGGTCCTCAGGGAATAAGATGTGGACACACGCTTCCACCACTCTTCCTAGAATTTCACACAGTCCCCACTTCATTGTTTCATTGAGGTTTCATCCAAAGACTCACCCCCCATTGTGTTGCATTTGTAAAGGAAGTTAGAAAAATATCTTGTCATTTCAACCTCTATGGAGGTAGGCAGGCTCTGTCTCATAAGCGAGAGGAAGAGCTCAAATATCAGAAGCCATCAAATGCCAGGGCAATTGTAATGCCGTGTTCTCAATAATGCACGTAAATAAAACCAAAAAAGCCTTTTCCAAACTGTCCTTAAAAATCCTTTAAATCAGGAGTTCCCGTGGTGGCGCAGCATAAACGAATCCAGCTAGGAACCATGAGGTTGCGGGTTCGATCCCTGGCCTTGCTCAGTGGGTTAAGGATCTGATGTGGCTGTGGCTGTGGTGTAGGCTGGCAGCTGTAGCTCCCATTCTACCCCTAGCCTGGGAATTCCATATGCTGCGAGTGTGGCCCTAAAAAAGAAAAAAAAAAATCCCTTACATCATTCAGTTGTATGCCCATGGGCAAATATGCCAGTTTTCGATAAGTCCAAGAGAAGCATTTTTTTTTTTTTTAACCAGGGTTGGAATAAATTGTTGCGACATTGACTGACCAGCAGAAGCTGTAGCTGAGTGGCGCTGAAGCCATAGAAGTTTTTAAATATATATGTATTTATTTTAAAACCCTAGACGTGCACGACGGTAGTGAAATTCCCACACTAAAACAAACCGAGGAGAGGCAAACAGTACCAGACACTCTACGTAAATGATGCTTTTTCTTTTCCTCCCGATTCCATTCCTGTCCTCCTTCTCCTCCTCCTCCTCTTCAGCAAAGAATCCTATGAGTTGCTTAGACTTGTTTTGCGGGCTTGACTGTTTTGCGGCGTCTCCCTGACAGCCGAAGCAGCGATTTTTCACAGCATCTTCTTACCTCACTCTCTTACATCAAGCTCAGAAAGAAAAGAGTTGACCTTTTCCTATGACAGATGGGCAAGCTGAGATGCAAAGAGACGCAGGACTCATTAGAGGTAAGAGAACAGGGCTGTGGCCATGAGGCCTAGAGCCCAGACTGCTCCCAGATCTTCTTGTCCGTCTCTTCTGACTTCCAAGAGCCTAGACTTTGAGGTGAGAGGCTTGGAGGCTCTTGGCATTAAGAGTTCCACAAAGCCATTGTTCTGAATTTATTTCCTGCTTCCCAATCCTGTGATAAGAATATCCTAGAAACTGGATTTTTCTATAAAAAAACACTTCTCCATGTGGACTGTATACATTCTGCCTCAAATTCTCTTTGGCAGTTTCACAGTTTAAAAATACTTGTACATTTCTTGAATGTTGTTTCTCCTCCTCATTGTAAGGCTGCCCTTTTCACTCGGGTTTGCTCCAGGAATGCCTTCCCTCCCTGCTGGAGCCACGGCCCCTCCTAACTCCTGATCTTCCCTGTGCCCGCTTTCCTCCGGCAGCATCTCTTCAGAGCCCATGCTTGGGTTTATTTCCTTCAAACGAACCCCAAAGGGTGAAGACAGAACTTAAACTTCTGTCTTCACACCCTTCACAAAACTCTCAATGCAAGTATGAAAACCGAAGTCCAAAGCAGCCGGAAAATAATCCTTAGGCCCACTTCCTTGGCAAATAGATATACCAGCGGGACCCCAACTCCATGAGGTCCTTATATGGGTTGGATGTGGGGAGAAAAAAAGCAAAAGATGTGTTGGAATGATCTGGAAGTTGACCTAAATAATGATTAGAAATTTCTGACCGTACACGGATATTTTTTTCTTCCAGGACTCTAGAGCAAAGGGTTGAGATCACTGGAATCCTTAATTTACAATATATTTTCATCATTCATCCATGCAAAAAACCTATATACGTTTATATTTTTTGTCTTTGTAGGGCCACACCTGCAGCATATGGAGGTTCCCTGGCTAGGGGTCAAATCAGAGCTATAGCTGCTGCCCTACACCACAGCCACAGCAACGCCAGAACCGAGCCACACCTGCGACCTACACCACAGCTCACGGCAATGCCAGATCTTTAACCCACCGAGCGAGGCCAGGGATCGAACCTGAGTCCTCTTGGATCCTAGTCGGGTTTGTTACCACGGAGCCATGACGGGAACTCCAGAACCTATTTTTTGATTTGTCTATGTACTTAATTTGCTTTCAACCCCGTTCCCTTATCCCTGCAGACAACCACTGCTGTGCGTTTAATGCTATCTCTTCTTTAGTCTACATTCTTGACAAATGCGTAGTGTTATCCGTGTGAGTGAATTTTAATTGACATAAATGTTAACATCCATATTGCTCTGTGTGCATATAATTCATTGCTTTGAATTCCTTCACATTTCTACATTTTGCTGATCTTCCCAGGACTGGACATACAGGGTCCCAACATGCACCCCCGCAATTAACGTTGTGACCACCTCCATGTGTCAGCCATAGTTATGCTCTTTGGAAGCTGGGTCCAGTGGTGGGATTCCTGGATTGTAGGGTACGGCGGTTGCTGCAGCAGGCCACCCAGATAGCCTACTCAGGACCAATGGAGCCCCAGCTGCTGGGAGTGTTGGCTTCCCTTTCCACTGAGTCCCTCCCCAGGGGATGAAGAGAGCTGCCTCATTCAAGGTCTAGGGCCATCCCAGCTCCAGAGCTCCCTGTAGAACCGTGTGATAGTTGAACTGGAATGCAATTTCACGCCCCTGGATGTTGATACTGAGCATGCTCTCCAGGAAACTCCCTGCATGCACTGCTCACTCTCAGCATCTGTTTGTCAGGAAACAGACCCGTGCCTTGAATAGCCTGTGCATTTAGCACAAAGAAGGAGTCCTGGATGCATCAGAACTGCGTTTGTGTCTGGTATGCCCTCATCCCAGTAAACACTGGGAGATTTCCTAGCAGTCCAATTTTTGTAAATACGTTAGGTATAAAATTGTATCTTTTTGTTTGAATTTGCATATCTCCCATGACTAATGATTTTCAGCCCCCCTTTTTATACTTATCCTCTTTTTTGGAGCTTCCTTTTCTGTAAA